>NC_056739.1:1851483869-1851636369 GCF_019279795.1 Protopterus annectens | reverse complement strand
ATGGCTGTGTGTGCTAAAAATACAACAGTTCACATCTCAGTTGCTTGTGCTATTTGAATTTTGTTGTCTTGTCTTTTCACTGTTTTCTGTCTATGTCTCTCTCAGTTGTACTATATGACCTCTTGGGATTACACCAGTTATATATAGAGATTCCTACACATTTTATTTATGTTGCACAGTGTGGGTAACAGTGCTTAATACAACAGTACTATTATGTGATTGCTAATCTACATTACCACATGATACCAGAGTAAACACATGCAGTCCAGCAGTTAGACCTTTATTGTCAGGCTGTTATGCTTTTATTTACATATAACCTATATGAGACTCTTCCTGCCATATTCTCTTGTGTATAAAACGAAAAGAGGTACCAACTGCAGACCACGCGAGAAGTTTACCAAAATACTTTACTTTGTATTGTGAGCGCTTTCATGCGGATATTCTCCACACTTCTTCAGACAAAATTACAAGCATGTGACATTAAGTATATATACTTTACATAGATAATTAATTAAACAATTAAACAATTTAAACAATTATTTCCACCAATTAAAACTTCAATACTTTCATGTTTAAAAATTCATAAAACCAAGTTTAAGATAAACTATTGCCAGAGCAATTCTTGTTCCTCAAGCAACAAATTCCAAGGACCACCTCTTGGGTCTTTTTTGATTTTCTGAACCACCAAAAATAAAAATTTATGGTTTCTATTGTCGAGAATATGCTTCGCTAAAGCATTAGTGACATTGTTTTTGGAAATGGCGTATAAATGTTCGTAAATACGCTAAGTTGGCGTTCGGTTTTGCCAAAATAGAAAGCGTGACATAATTGACAAACAGCAAAATAAACCACGCCATCTGTCTGACAATTGTATTTGTTGTTAATGAAATATTTTACTCCTCTGATATAAAATGTGGACCCAGTTTGAATGTGCTTGCAATAATTGCAATGTCCACATTTAAACATACCCTTGTTAGTTTTATATTGCTGAAAAGGGCGTTCCAGTAATGTCTTTAATGATGGTGTTCTTTTAAAGACAACTAGAGGCTTTGGACCTAAAATTTCGCTACATTGAGAATCTTGTAGAATCAATTCCCAATTGATGTTCAAGATATTTCTAAACTCCAGCATGTGTTCATTATATTGAGTAGATACACAAGATCTATAGTTGGTAAAACTGTTAGCTTCTAAGTCAAGTCCTAAATTACCCGGCATACTACCTTGATCTTGTAGCTGCCTGTCAATATTATTTTGTGTTAAAAGGGGTGCTAGAGACCCATTATTTCGCTTTTGTTCAACTTCCTTCATCAAGTTGTCAAATAACTTACTAGGATACCCCCTATTTATAAACATCTGTTTAAGAAATGCACATTCTTCTTCAAACAAGTAATCCTCTGAACACATACGTGAGGCACGGACCAATTGGCCCTTCACAATGCCCCTTTTTTGAAAATAAGGATAATTACTTGTGAAGTTGCTCTGGCAACTCAAAACAAATGCATACGTCTTTCCAGGTCTCAACGAGACCTGTTCTATTAAATGTCTCTTGAAACTTAGAGCTCTTTGGAGATAATCTATTTATTTAGCTGTTCTAAACGTTATGTAAAATATAAAGTATAAATCATAAAACATTTGGGAGTGTTTGCATATATATTTAATAGAATAATATTGATTAATAGAATAATATACGAACATTCCATATAGGAGTAGGTGTTGGATTTAGTATTTTCTTCAGTATTTTCTCTTATAGTTTATCTTAAACTTGGTTTTATGAATTTTTAAACATGAAAGTATTGAAGTTTTAATTGGTGGAAATAATTGTTTAAATTGTTTAATTGTTTAATTAATTATCTATGTAAAGTATATATACTTAATGTCACATGCTTGTAATTTTGTCTGAAGAAGTGTGGAGAATATCCGCATGAAAGCGCTCACAATACAAAGTAAAGTATTTGCAGTTGGTACCTCTTTTCGTTTTATTGGTTTGTTTTACAAGTTTTGTGGTTTATATTCTCTTGTGTATGCAATACTTGCCTTAAACAATACAGGTTTTATACAGGCAATTAACTTACTACTACTTTTAGATTTATTTCCTATGACAGTACATGCAAGAGTATTACTAATCTGCCTTGCATCGCAACCGCTCCAAGCAACATCCATGGGCCTCTTGGTTCACAGCCCACTCACTTGCCACTGTGAAGGACATAAGAGAAATATTTAGCCATACTTATCCATAATATACAAGAGCTGGCAATTATTAAACACGTGGTGGAGTGATACTTACATACAGCTGGGACTTCCCCTGTCCTCCTAGCCTCTTGGATCCATTGATCCAAGAGATCCCCCTTTCACTGCTTCAAGTCAGCATAGTGATGCCTGACCTGTTCACCAGTTTGGGGTATGCCAGTGGCACTGGTGAGGTCACAGGCAAGATGGTTTCAGGCTTCTGCTTTATATTAGGAACCCTGGTACTGGCCCTGCAGTGGTCTCTGCTCATGGTCATTCACAAGGAGTCCTCCCATGACTCTGGACTCCTGGATGGCCCAGCCCTGCACCCGAAAGTGCACACCCTCTCCCATTCCAGACATAGTGCCTACAAGTGGTAGCTACAACCAGTGATGAGATGTATTCCCGCCTGTTGGGCTTAAATAGGGCCAATTTCCCACACTTTGCCATGATTGGATGGTTTTGAAAAGGCTAAGCTATGGGCAAACCTGCTTACCTAAGGTTGGCATTGCCTAAAGGGGTATACCAATGGACAAATTGAGTTAGCTGGCCTACACATTGCTTACACCTAGTAAGCTGGGCTGTGCAATGTTTAGCATTGTTTAATTTTTAATTTGCATACTATTCGCTTTTTGGCATTGATTTATTATTCATTACATGTGATATATGTGTTTGGTATCCTCGATTCATGTGTACGTACACTGTATGTGGTCCTTGTGTTTATTAGCGGATATCAACACTTTATTACAATGACACCTCACATTTGGCCTTAATGCAGTACTCCAGTTCACATATTTATGTTATGTAGTAGGTTATACAACATAAGACTGTATATAGATTCCTTTCACATGTTCAATTTGAGTTTCCTATAGCAAGGATCTGTTTGGTGATACCTTAATCTTATGTACTGCTGTGATGGCTTAGTGGTTAACTACTGTGACTGTAGTATACAGGGTCCTTAGTTCCAGACCTGCAAAGGCTGTTTATTTTGTTTCTGGCCAGGACAGCAGCTGTTGCATACGGAGTGATTAAGGCACTTTTAAGCAATTGTAAGCGGGTTTTTTATGGGTTTGCGCAAGGGTAAGCTATGCTAACCTCTGGTTAAATATGCTTACAGAGAGTTAGCTTCAATATTGCTTAACCTGTGTGCGCATTGCTTACCCCTGTGCAAACGGGCTTAAACTCACTAACTAGTGCTTAAATATGCTTACTCCCGCTTACTACTGCTTAATAGTGCTTACACTTGCTTACTAGTGCTTACTCCTTCTTACCACTGCACTAATTTAGGCAGTAATGTCTAATGGTTCTTGGGAAGGTGGTGGATTTGGAAACTGTATAGAGTTATCTTTCACTGCACATTTTACCTTCCATTCGTATCCCTGATTCCTGTGTACATATACTGTATGGGGCACGTGTGATTATCTGTGGACTTTGCAACATTATGACACTGACACCTCACATCTGCATTTAATGCAGTACTCCAGTTCACAAATAAATGTTATTTAGTAGGTTATGCAACTAAAAATATTGGTCATAAAGTGATTTGGCATGGAAAATGGAATGTACTGGAGTGGGACTCGATACAGGTATGACTGCTCATAAAGTGAATGCTCTGCCACTACACTGTTGCTGTACTGCTTCATTTGCATATATCTTGCTTTTTATCCTCTTGTGCCATTTAAGCTGCATTAACTGTAGCTAAGCAATGGGCAAACCTGCACACCTATGGTTAAATTTATTCTGTTTCATAAAAAAAAAAAATATATTTATATTTGTTGTTTTAACTATTGCTCTTGTACACGTGGGGGGATGTTGCTGGGGGTATGCGTACACCTATGAGCAGTGTCGCTCATTCTTTTATGACTTGTCCGCTGTTCTTCATTGCAGGGGTATGTATATTCTGAGAGCTCTGCTCTCAGACATGCCTCCTGCACTCTTACATGCTCAGTGTAAGATTAGGAGCTCAGGCAGCGTGCCTTCATGAATATGCAAGGTGCACTGCCATCCTGCTCCTAAACGTCCGCTTCCGTGCAGGACTAAGCTAGTCCTGCACGGAAGGATAGTGAATCCGGGGGATAATATATCTGTTTGGTCTTCTCTATCTGCAAATTACCTTATTTATTTTCTCTGTTATTTCTAATAGATCCTGCTGTTTTAGCCAAAAAATGTGTTTTCTGCTGTGAGGATTAAAATCAACACTTAGTGTGCAGCTTTAAATTCACTGAATCATGCATTGCTGTTATACCCCATTGCTTTTTTATCTCTTTTCCTCTGTTCCTCCACTATAGGTATCACTGCATTTAGTCTTGCAAGCTGATATAAAGTTTTAAGACACTGTTAAATGAGGCTTATTTTTCTTCACAAATTTCTGTGGCAGTAGCTAATAGTTCACAATGGCACCTGCCATATCATAACTCAAAAGGACTGAACTGCATCAATATTGTGACAATTCACTAATGGCAAATAGCAGTTATGGTATTAACTGGTTCCAGCATTTGTTATCTTCCTCATTAACTTTTCTTGGCATGAACTTCAGAGTTTCATTAAAATGTTCCACCAATACATCTGTCTGGAGATGGTACACTGAGGTGTTTAGTTGTTTTGTATTAAAGCACTGGCTCAGTTTGTGCATTATTCTGGACATAACATGAGTACCCTTTATGTGTGTGTGTGTGTGTGTGTGTGTGTGTGTGTGTGTGTGTGTGTGTGTGTGTGCATGTGCATTTGTGTGTGTGCTGTGGGATATACATAAGAGAATTACATAGATGTAAATACTGTCTAGCTATGTACACATTCCTTCCAGAAGAGTTTGAGTAAACAATTAATGGAAGCTTACACATACCTACAGTGTCCCTGATGTGCATTTAGCATTCTTTCAAACATTTATATGTTACAGCAGTTACGTAGGAGAGAGGGGATTTATTTACTGCAGGTGAATTCTGAGCAGATAGACTATCTCCTTAAAGTGCACAGTACCCATAAGTCATTATTTACCAGAGAAACTTAAATGAAGTCATTCATCTTCTGTTACAATAGACTTGTCTTCATGTAATTAACATCTAGTTGATCATATTGTAACTGCTTCAATGCAGTTAGTCGATCCAGCTTTTGCTTATTCATATCCTTGATATATAGGCACTGTGGGGATTGCTGCTTATGCAAGCTTTTCTGCAGTGCTCTGGGGAGTTTTACCTTTCTGCAATGCCTTTTGATTATGGAGTTAGTATACATAAATTTTTAGGAGTGTTGGGGTTCATTCCCCACATGGGGGTACACAAAGGTTTGGATCCTGTAAAAAAGCTAATTTTGATCTGAATGAATAGTCCATGAGATAGTACAAGATTGACAAGGCTTAGATATTGTTCTAGAATCTTTTTATATCCAAAGAAGATATATAACCTCAGGTTAGTATTAGATTTAAGGAGAATGATTATCTTCATCTCCATAGTTCTTTCCAGATATCCCCCACTTCTTATATTTTTGCTATCTGGAGGAGACAGCACATTTGTTTAGATTTCTAAGATACTTGTCTGCACTTAAAGATCAGGAAATGATTAAAAAGCTTCCTTGGCTTTCAAGCAGTAGCACTCATTACCAGTTTAGAACTCCACACTTTGACTTTAATTCCACCACAATAGTGTTCACAAAGTTAGGTCAGTTGTAACTGCCTTGCTACTTCTATAGTGAAAAAAATAATTTTCCTGTTTGAATGACTGACCCTTATTGTCCACTGACTGAGATAGTCTGTTCTGACAAAGTGAATCTGTATTCAGCACTTTTTACCCTTTAGAGATCACTGTAAACTACACAAAGTCTTTGGTAACTCCAAGCCAGCTCCTAACTTTCATAGGTTGCTTTCTAGACAGCAGAACATACTAGGCCTTTTTACTATTGTAGGGAGTCTAGTGCATCCTTTCTACATATCATAGTTTTTGAACAGTAAATCTCACCTCAGCTGGCCATTGGTTCAGGACTCTGGATCCAATGACAGGTATGATTATGATGATGTTATATGCAAAAGCACATATGAGAGGCCTTCAGTGGACCATCGGGTTTCAAAGGACCCAGGACTCAGACCATTGTATATCTCAGTCAAGATTTCCACATCATCTAAATTTGTCTGTGCTTGCTGATGACTGCAGTCTCTTAATAGGCAAACACTGCATTCCTGTCCACAACAGCAACTCTCAAAAGATATCTCCCACATGGGATGGGATGACACTGCCAGAGCCACATGGCTTAAGGACATGGATACTATCGGAAATTGAAGCATTGCATTAATTTCTTACAGATGAGGGCAGCTCCTCTTTTTTGTGTATACTCTTCAATAGTGAATCCCAGTAATCCAAATATTGATTCAGACAGCATGACAGCAGCACGTTACATGAGCAATTAAGGAAGAGCACATATCCCTTCTATACAGAGGCTATAGTAGTTTGGGGATGGGCTTGCAAGACAAAAACATTTTTTGATTTGGTTCACATCCCAGAGGAAACTAACTGCCTGGCAGCCATATTAGCTGGGTGCAGTGTGATGCCCACAAGTGGTATCTGAGACCCCTCAACAAGAGAAATGATATTCAGAAAGGGATGAAATCACCCTGCTTCTAATCTTCAGTTCTGCCACAAACACCAAGCATAGGAGTTCCTCTCCTATATGGAAAGACCAAAGATACCAATTTGACTAAAAGGATTTTTCTCTGCCTTTTCTTCTGCTTTCAATAATACCAGAGATTCTTCTTAAAACTAGATAATTAAAACAGACAATAATCATAATAGTTATCATGTGGTATAAAGGTATAAAGCCTTGATTATGACCCAGATGATCTGAGTTTGAATTGCAACTTGGGCACTGGAGGATCCAGGCAAGGGAGGGTAGAAATTGAACAGTTGACACTAGGTTCCCATCCTAAGGGGAAGTATTGGTGGTCTGACTGGTTGTCTGTCACTGACAAGCAGAGATTTTCAGGTGACAAAAGATCAACCACTAGCCACGAATGTGGCTTGGTGCCTGCAAGCTGCTGATGGTAACTTTCTGCATATTTATGTGTGATAACATGCTTGCACAGTTATGAGCATAGGGGATCCCTGTAGAGATTTGAGTGCTCATTCCAGCCACAGGGGATTAGGGCTAATAGGAAAATACCCCAGCCATTAATAATCAGTTAATAAGAGCTTTGGGAAAAGTCCTGAGAGGCTGGGAGAAGTAGCACCTGCAGGATCTGAGGTGAGCAGAGGAAAGTCCTGATGGTCTATGCAAGGCCTGTGCCTCAGAAGGCTGATGATCCTTCGACAGCTGTGGCACTATGCAATCTTCATGCCTGCTGGATGACAGTTTTTTCTGGTCAGGTGTTACCTGAATCATTGGCAATGATTAGAGAGTGAATGGGCTAAGACTGTTTGGGGGTGGCTGTTGGCTAGCAGGTGGGGACACAAAAGAAATGAGTGCAAACATTTTTTATATTGCATTATTGGCCTAAACATTTTTGTTTTCCCATACTTAATCATTTTCTTCTAGCCTCTTTGTTTCAGTTCCACTGTCATGAATTCTTGCAGACTCACCCATTGGAAAAGCTGATATAGATGTCTGTTTCTATAGGGTGCTTCACTTTCACTAGTCTGAAGAATTCTTAGCTGCAGATGTTCAGACATTAGGTCCTCTCAATGGTTTTCCACTCAGAAGAGTTAAAGGCCAAATGGAAATGATTTTCTGTTTTAAGTTTTCATCAGGAAAAGGGATCCATTTTCCCTGCCAGTGTTTCTGATCCTTCAACAGCTTTCAGAGTTGTTGATGCAAGACTTAGGTATTATCCCATAAAAGTGCATTTAGTTACTATTTCAGACCTTCATATATATCTCAAGACTGCAATTCTTCAGTAGCCTGTGTCTGCAAGACATTTCTATGTAGCACTTTTATTTTTCATTTGCCCGTTGGGCATATAGTCCATCTCCCTTGGGTTATTTGTTTTATGCTAAAAATCTGTCTTTTACATTTCAGATCAGCTGCTTCCACAGAGGTAAAGTTCTTTTCCTGAAAAACAATGATGAGTATTACGAATTCTTAGCATTTCTGTTGTTGCTAAACAAACTCATTAGGAATCTAAAATACATTTTTAAACAAGTTTAAAAGCATGAATTTGGGATGCAATCTAGTTACATTTTGTAAAACTAAGTAAAAATAAGAAAACTGACTTGCAGTATGTAGTGCTTCACAGAAATGCGAAGCATCACTGAATACTCCCAATTATTTCTGCTGGATTTATTTCAGCCACACAAATATCAGGTATTGCAGTCCCTATCAGTGAGCTGTTCCTACGTCATTCTTACCACTCAGAAAAGGTGTTTATCTATATACTAACCCCATCTGATACCTAAGGTGACTTTAGAGAATAACTTAAGTGAGTCGGCTCATTAACCAGTTTTCTTCTTATAATGGTCTAACCATGGAAAGTAGGTCCTTCACTGCATGAATGTACACAGACAGCTAGGCTTTATTATGGACAGGACCAAAACTCTAAAGAAAGATGGTAAACTTTTTTTTTTGTATCCCTAAAAATATTCAATGTTTTAATTGCTTTAAAAACACAGCTTTATCTGTATTATATGTTTAGACAACATTTGCATGACTCCTAACTTCTCATCTTTTTCTTTTGTCAAATATTGCAGGTTGAACACAACCTCTAGGTCCAAATTGTTACTTTTATTCTTATCTTATAAAGGGACACTGGTAGAAAGTTTTAGGATCACAGGATCATAGGATCAAAGGAAATTATTAGGCTATTGGCCCCGAGGTCCTTACAAGCCTAGCTAAGAAATTAGCCCACGTTCCAACAAGTCAACACCCGATGCCCCTGCCCTGCAGGGACACAGGTGGAATCCCAGGGGTGTATTTTCTGTTCCCCATCCAGTTATCCAGGTTGTGCTTAAAAAGGGTTAATGAGGAACTCTGCTTGACGTGGAGATGGAGACTGTTTCACAAAAGGGGTAGTCTCTGGGACACAAATCTGTCCTGCCAACAAGTCCTATTGATGTCACAGACCAGGATGAAGTTGTGCTTATAGGGTACTTGAGTGGAGCTTGACTTGCAGATATGCAGCAGTCCCATCAAGGCAGTGTCTGAGATTGCTTTGTGTGGTAAACAGAGGTCACCTCTGAGGCATTTGTATAAGGCTGAGTAGAGGGAAAGGGCTTTTAGCCTATCTGTGTAGGGTAGATGACTGAGGCCCTAGATTCTCCTGGTGAGGAACCTCTGTGGTCTCTCCAGCTGCTGCATGTGCTTTGTAAGGTATATGCTGAAAGGGGCATTGCCCTCAATAATGGGTCTTATAAGGGAAGAATACAGGGATGTGACCTTGTCCCAGGATGAGATATCCTTCCTAGTGATGTGGTGTAGGTTTGGACATTTGTGCCAGTTCCTACGGAGGGGAAGGGGACTGTGAAGCTGTTTATACCTTCACTCAGGAGGTTGTAATCAGCTTTGGAGAAGTTTTTATGTTTGACCCTACCTAGGGTGGCTAGGGAGAGATGGTGACTTTGAAAGTGACTGATTTGTGGTCAGATCTTTTCAGGGAGGATGACACTGTAGGGATTCTTCAGTGGTTACTCATGTTGCTTAATACCAAGGCCAAGATATTATCATCTCTTGTCAGGGTTGTGACCAACTGGTCCAAGGCATTTGCATTGACAAAATCAAGGAATCTCTGGGCATTTGTGTTTTGGCACGAGTAGTTCTTCAAATCTATGCTTTGATATTTAAAGTCACCCAGGATCAAGGTAAAGGGTTGAATCTTAATTGATTCTAAAAGGCCTGGATAGATGGAGTGGGCATTTTGAGTCAAAGTTGGGGGCCTGTAACTAGCTATGATTTGAATAGGGGTCTTGTCAATGGTTAACTGCACCTTTTAGCAGAGAACTCAGAACCACTTGTATTCTCTTAGAAAAAAGAAACATACAATGCCTTATATAAGAACAAGTAGAGAGATTCCAGAGTGAGGAAGGCTTATAGTTACTGTTAGACAGAAGAGAACTATACCAAACAAGGATAAATTAATTTATTTTGTCAAATCAGAGCTTAAAAACAAACATCTGAGACCAGTGCTAGTAATTCTGTGGATACTTTTGTTGTTAATTTAAGTTTTGAATTTTAAATATTTTTAATTAAGAACAGTTTTCAACTTTCCAAAAACATGTCACTGGTATATGTCAGTCATATGATATATGGAAGCTGTTTTTAATTGGAGAGCTGTGAATGAGAATTCAGTCTGATGAAGTCCAGATTAGTTTGTGTGTTGAATGAAAATGCTTATTTAAACATTTCCATCTATATATAATACTTCTGGCATGCTGAAACAGTTTTTACTTTCTGCTACTAATCTGCTGTCTCTCTGTATGCGTGTGTGTGTGTGTGTGTGTGTGTGTGTGTGTGAGTGTGTGTGTGTGTGTGTGTGTGTGTGTGTGTGTGTGTGTATACACACACACACACACACACACACAAACACACACATATATCTCTCTCTCTATATATATATATATAGATCTATGACTTATGCATGAATGTGCAAAGTCCCGAATGCATAATCACCGAACATATATTAACAAAAGCGCTTTCACCAAAAAAGTGCTTTTGTTAATATATGTTAAAAAAAAAAAGAAAGAAATCTACGTTTATGCAGGGGGGGCTTCGCCCCCCTGCACTCCCCACACCCCCCTACTTCCCCTACTTTAATATTCTCACTCCGAGACCGTACTACAGTGAGGAAAAGGGAATGCTCCCTTATCCACACCATAGTGCGGTCTCACAAACAGGTATACTTACGCGAAAGTTCTTCTTCGGTGAAAAGCACTTTCGCACAAGTATGCCAAACCGAAATTAGTTTCAGTGATTTTGTCTTCAGGGATCTGTATGGATCCCATATATATATATATATATATATATATATATATATATATATGTGTGTGTGTGTGTGTGTGTGTGTGTGTGTGTGTGTGTGTGTGCGTGTGTGTGTCTACTTTTCTTGATCAAAATTTCACAATCTCGAACAAGAAAAGTAAAAACCCACTTAAGCGAAAGTGAAAAACAAAACAAAACAAACTGCTTTAAACACTATTTTGCAGGGGGGCAAGCCCTCCTGCACCCCCTATGTGGGGGCTGTGCCCCCCATACACCCCCTACATAAATATACTGACTCCAAGATTGCACTACAGTGAGGAAAGGGATATATTTCCTTAACCCCATTGTAATGTGCTTTGGTGAATTGGCTTTTGTGAAAGTGCACTGTCGATGTAGTGCACTTTCGTTTAAGTGGGTTTGATCTTCTGTTTGTCAAGAAAGTGTGTTTTTGACAAAGACAAGTATACCCATATATATATATATATATATATATATATATATATATACACACACACACACACACACACACACACACACACACACACACACATATATATATATATATATATATATATATATATATATATTAATAAACCGACAACTTGATGAAGATGAACTAACCAATATACTGGTAAAACTTCAAAACTTCAAAATAATAAAAGAATAAACAGCAATTCTCTTTGTAGATTAAGCTTTCATTCCATTTATTGTGTAGGAACTTCATCAGAATGAATACAATAAGTGTGTCACAATATTAATAGTACTCCAAACAATCAATAATCAGTAATCAACCAATAACTTGTGAGTAAGCTTAAGAGAGTGCTTAATGTTAAACGTGTAAAAGTAATATGAGCTAGAAAGCTGGCTTAATTAGTACAAGTCAATGCATATTCAATGACAGAAAATATCACCCCAGTGAAAAAAATATTGCAGCCACTTTAATGCACATTTCATGTTAGTAGATTCAATTAAAACAGGGTGACAATCTGCTTTTAAATATAACTGCCATTTCACTTCTAATAGTTGCTGGAGATTATCAGAATCCCCAAAGAAATCATGAATCTGTTCCAGTACAAAAAAATGAAAATTTTCAAACTCAGTACAAGTAATGCTGTGTTTACCTAAAGCATTTGATCTGTCTTTAAACCTAATGGCTGTGTTGTGTTCCTTTATTCTGTTACTTAGCCGACGTATAGTTTTACCAATGTAAAAACTTTGACAAGAAGAACATACAGCTGCATAAACAACCATAGAGCTGTTGCAGTTAAAATGTTTTCTAAAGTTAATGGAAACATAGCAGTTTGTGAATACATATGATTTTTCTGTTAAAATGTAATCACAGCAGACACATCTACCACATTTGAACATCCCAGTAGTGTTGCCCAGGAAAGCAAGCTCAGATAATAGAAATGCTTGAGCTTGTTTTTCGAAAAATGAGTTAAAAGTCTTAGTCTTTTTGTTAGTGAACTTAGGAACTGACCCAATCACTGCCTTTAGATTAGTGTCACTTGTAATGATTCTCCAGTTGTTATTTATTATATCCCTAATGTATTTCATATCTCTGCTAATACGGAGCGAAAAACTTAATGACCTGTCAGCTTCAGTAGATTGTATAGGAGACATTGTGAAACCCCATTTTAAAATAGGTTTGAACTTGATGTGTCTCACAGACTTAATTTCTAATGGAAAGAACTAAATCCATAGGATAGTTTGTTTGTACAAACATTCTGATTAAAAAATTGCATTCAGTATCAAAAGTCTCATCATTGCTAATCAATCTAGAAAGTCTCACAAACTAACCCTTTACCACATTTCTTTTTATAAAAATGGGTGCTGACTTCCAAATTCTAGGTAGTTGCTCCTGTATGTTTCTTTCATGAAAATATTATATGAAAGTTCACCAGTGGATTTATTAATGGTTAAAGTGGTGTCTAAAAATGAGACAGTAAAGCCTTTGCCAGCAATAACAATATAAAAGTAGGGGGGTGTGGGGGCACAGCTCCCCACATGGGGGTGCAGGGGGGCTTGCCCCCCTGCATAAAAGAAGATTTAGTGGTTTTGTTACACTTTGTTATCTACAGGATTCATTTGAGTTTTACTGCAGTTATCTGCCGTTGTGTTATTTTCGGTGATTAGTGAGTCGGTGGAATATGTTTTCGTTTCACTGTGTATTCAGTGGTTAGTGTTCGGTTAATAGCAGTTCAGTGATTTATGCATTCAAGCATAAGTACTAGATCCACATATATATATATATATATATATATATATATATATATATATATATATATATAGGTTCATAGGTTCATTTAGGTTCATAGGACGATACTAGGCTATTGGCCTGGAGGCCCCTTATAAGTCTAGCCAAAAATTTCACCCATGTTCCCACAAAGTTAGCACCTGTTTTCCTTGTCTAGCAGGGACACAGGTGGTATCCCAGAGCCATATTTTCTGTTTCCCATCCAGTCGTCCAGGTTCCTCTTAAAGAGGGCTAGTGAGGTACTCTTCTTGACATGGAGAAGAAGTCTATTCCACAGATGGGGGAGTTGTTGGAATACAAATTTACCCCACCAACAAGTTCTATTAATGTCACAGACCAGGTTGAGACCTTGTGTGCAGGTTGCATGAGTGGAGTTTGACTTATGGATATATATGAATTAAAAAAAAAAAAGCATTAGAAATCAGTATGTTTACTGGTGGTAAGGAAATGCCTTAGCAAACTATTTCATGATGTTCAGTTACAGAATTCAGCAGGTTTGTAGGTGCAGGTAGAAATATCTTCACGTAATGTATCATTAACATATACTAAGCAAATGGTGAACAGCCACTGTAAGAATAGGGTTAGCATAAAATTTATTCTGGCAAAGTATATACTTACAGAACTGCAGTAGATATATATATATATATATATATATATATATATATATATATATATATATATATATATATATATATATATATATATATATATATATAAATGGATCTCCTTCAGAATGTCAACCGTTCAGAATGCCAACTTTCATATGGCCGACACCATATGATCGACATTCTGAAAGACCGACATCCTGAAATAGCACCATTTACCTACCTGTAAACACAGTAAAACTGTGTTATGCAGGGGTGCAAGCCCCCCTGCACCCCCACCCCTACTACTTAAATATTCTCACTCTGAGATTGGACTTCAGTGCAGGAAAGGGGAATCTCCCAGTCCCGCACTGTAGTGGGATCTCAACTATCATTTGTCGGCCTTTCAAACGTTCGCTCATATGGTGTCAGCCATATGAGTTTTGAACATTTGAAAGTTCGAACAAATGAAGGGCTCCTATATATATATATATATATATATATATATATATATATATATATATATATTTTTTTTTTTTTTGGGCATAGGCCTAGAAATGCAGCCATATTAAAGCAGGCCTATGTATTTCACATTTTACATTCAGCTTCAGTATGTGCAGTTTCAATAAAAAGGAATATTTGAGTAAAGGGTACAATGTGCTCAGTAAAATAATCTTCAGGCCAAAGCACTGATAGGGATGAAATGTGCTAACAGAACAAAAACAGATCTTGCTTAGATGGTATAAACCTTAGGAATTAAGGTTAAAGAGCTCTGTAGAACTTGTAGGACTTTTACAGGGTTTTAGTATTATGAGAGATACTTTCTAGACAGAAGTCAGAAGAAATTCAGTTTGGATACTCAGGAGATTGACTACAGAAGTCATTTAAAAGATCCAGAAGTTCAACTATACTGAAGTTCAGTTATGATACTCGGAAGGTTATGTACAGAAGTTTAGTTTAGATACTCAGGAGACTGAGTGCAGAAGTCACTTCAAATGTCCAACAGTTTAACTGTTCAGAAATCAGTTTAGATACTTAGAAGATTAAGTACAGATATTTAGAAGTAAATAAATGTCCAGAAACTACTTGTCTTAATTCTCCAGACTTACAATGGACAGTAAACTTCAGTCTGGTTCAGTTTGTCAGTATAACAGTTGTTCAGATCTTGTTTAATTACTACATCTACCTCCAATGTATGCTGCTACTACATAATAAACCACCTTTATCAGACTTACAGAGTGTGTACAGACTTTTATTCTGAAAGGTACAAGAAGATTTGGTTTATAAAGGAGAAAGTGAGATATTTGGCATTCATAACGTACATCACTGGGTAATTAAAAATAAAAATATCTATTCTAGTTCTTACAATGATACCCAATGTGGGACTAAGCAAGACAATAATTAAAATTAGTCCAAAAACCCAGTAGCAACCCCTGCAAATCCACAGCTCTTCATGAGCAGACAGACTGCATGTAATTTAATGAGCAGCAGTGTTCTTTAAGGACAGTAATTCAGTAAAAATCTACAGTAAAGTATCAAAACATTTCAGTCTCCAAGAAAGAAGACAGTCCTGTAAAGTACCGGGGTATAGGACATCATCCAGTTAACAGCAATGTATCAATAAACTTCCCAATCCCTAAAGAAGATGTCAGACCTTCAAGTTTCCAATGTGATTAGAAGAGGCATGTAAATCATTAGAAGAGAGTTTGAAAAAGTTGCAAAACATTGGGACAGCTTCTTAATGACCCTATAATTTTCTTTATATGAGCATTCATTTTTATTATAATGCATTTTTGAGCTAAACTGGACTGTAAATATCAGAATAATTTAAAGGCTTATACAGTAAAAACATCAGTAGATATAAATTTTTATAGCTATGTCAGTAAATATAAAAACTCTTTAAAGGCTTCTACAGTAAAGGCACAAATAAATGTGTAGTTTAAAGTTAAACATTAAGTAAAGCTGTGTAAAAATATGTCCCAGAAATGTTCATTTAAATGTAAATGTTATCAGTTCAACAATGTTAAATCACTCCATATACAAAAGGGTTAATACACAAAAGCAAACTGTAATGAGTGAGATAATAGAAAACTTCCTCATTATCCACTGTATAAACAAATGTTTACAGAAACAACATTTTCAACTTCTCATATCAGTATAGTTTTAAGTTTAAATAATGTGCAATTATAACAAATTGCAGTTCTCAAGTCTTCAAAAATCAATGTAAATGCAACAGCATATGTAATCCAAAATGCAGAGTTAAGTCCCAATATTGCAAATACAGATAATCCTCATGTAAACACAGGCAATGTACATGACATGCAGATTTTAGGACAGAATACAGAGCAGACATTTTCAGTGTCTCAGGTTAATAGTATAATTTCAGGTACAAATAATTAGAATGTAATACATTTAAATTTATTTTCAGAAGTTGTTCATGGGGTTCAGCATGTAGAGATTCATGACAGTCATGCAGAAACAGATCAATCTAATACAGTAAACACCAGTGTAAATAATATACAGACGTCAGGGCAAAGTAAACACCATACTCAAGTCAATGTTGTTACTTCTTCTTTTGGCTTTTCCCAGTTAGGGGTAGCCACAGCAGATCACCTCTCTGCTCATGATTGGCAGTGAAGTTTTACAGTGTTGAGTTGCCATCCCAGTGCCCAGCCTTCCACAGAAGGCACACACTCACACCTAGGGCCAATTTAGAGTGTCCAATCCACCTACAGCATGTCCTTGGGAGGAAACTGGAGCACCCGGAGGAAACCCACGTGACCACAGGGAGGACATGCAGACTCCACACAGAAGGCACCCCAGCTGAGGATTGAACCAGAGAACCTCTTGCTGTTAGGCAGCAATGCTAACCACTGCACCACCGTGGCCGCCCTAAGTCAATGTTGTTACTAGTTCTATAAAAAAATAATTTTCAGAATATCTCTAAAGAATGTGGCAGTCCAGCACCAACCAGATGATTTATCTGACATCTTTTAAGACTGTATATTTCATTGTTTACAGAAAAGAAGTTATGGAGTAATGTACTAATTAATACAGACACATCAAATTAAGTTACTAACAGACCTCTACCAGAGGGCACAAGTACAATTATAATGTCAGTTTTTGAAAGATCAAAGGTTACAGCAGTAAGCAGTCCTCAGTTTGATACTACCATACTAGGCATGGATATGTTGCCAGAGTTAAATGTTGCTTTAGACTTCAATAATAAGATTCTATGGAGAAATAAGAATACAACAGTATGTGCAATATTGTAAGCAGAACACACTTGTAAGAAATCGTGTGGAGTAGATTGTGCATATTATATACAGAATTAAAAAAAAATAGTTGCTACAGAAATTTGCAGATTCATGGGCTACAGGCAAAATACATTCTGGTTCAATTTCCACAGCTGGAGTGCAGGCAGAAAAGTCACCACATTTATGGAAAGAGCATTATTATTTCAAAGAAGCAATAGCAGACCGGAAAGGAAAAAGCAGTATAGTAAAACAAAAAACAAGTCCATTTTATTCACTTTTTTGGCCAGTAAGAAAAAAAAGATGACAGTAACAGGCTGGTACTACATTTAAAATGATTAAATATGTATACCATTCTGGTAACACATGTTATACATGGTAAGTCAGAAATGATAGTCAAGTTAAATCTGTGGAATAAATGGTTTACAGCATTGTATAACCCCCGGGTCATATCTGGCCCTTTGGCTGTCCCTGACCAGCCCATGAGAAGTCAGGCAAAAAACTTGCTAATTGCAAGAACTTACACTGTTTTCTTTTTTCTAGACTATCCAGAAATCAAACTGATTCTCCGGTAGTCCAGAAAATGCTGTGTAAACTGTAAACTCTGGTATTCTGTTTTAAAAAAGAAATAGACAATCGGAGTTTGTTAAGTTGGTTGCCACAATTATTTTTCAATGTATGCACCATCCACTCTTTATTTCTCTTTCCTGCTTTATTCTGTTTCAGACCATCCCCTACTCCCGATGGATTTTTTTTTGATAATTAATGGCAAAATAGCTGGGGTCCTCACCTCCAACAGGATGAAGCGAATAATTAGCTATGCTGTAGGGTACCTAAATGGGTGTACCGAACCACGAACACTGAGTTTGGCCCAAGTTTTGGAACTTTGTCTGTGGGCTAGTGTGTCTTACCTTCATCAACAGAAGTACCTGTCTGGTGAATGGTTATCTCCTCCCTAGGTGTGCTGTGTGAATTTGAAAGAGGATAAAAGAAAACCTTGTAGGAATTACTATTTCAGTTTGTGTGGTACAGCTTTTGAGGAAACATCATGCCACTAGCCTTCTTGGTGAAGAAAGCATATGTGGCCATGGGAGCCCAGCACTGGAGTGAACTCCCAGAGAAGGAGTGCAGAGAGATCTACATTCTGTGTAAGGACCAGAGGGGATTTGTGGGGGAGGGGAAGGGGCACACTCTCCTGGAACCTCCTTCTTTTGACTTTTTTGTTAATTCCGGTGGGTGATTCATATTCATAATTCCCTGTGGGAATGTTATGAGTGTAGCAATGTGCTTTCAGAGTAAAGATGTTTTTAAAATGATGCAATTGTAGTTGTTACATGTGAGTGTTGTGGTAGCATACATGATAGGATAACTGGAAGTAATGTACGCACAATACTTTCTGTAAATGCAAATTACCCCTGTGATCTGCTCAGGCTGACTATATCTGAGATTTGATACTACTTATCAAACTGATTCACTTCATTATTTATATACATATATCTATGTTGTGCCTGCATTAATTCGAAATGATGATCAGACATAATTTCAATTATAATCGACAGAACAGCTGTGTATTGTCGAAAATGTCACAAATCATTTTACGCAATACACACCACACCCCACCACTCCCACCATTCCTACCTACCCCTCACCTATAAAGCCTAGATGACTACCTGCATAACAAGCCGGCATGCTGCACCCCACCCCCAACCCCCCCCTACCTATCCCCACTCTCGCATTCACTACTTACAAGGAAAGAGGGATGTATTTCCTAACCGCGACTAAAATCCCGATCTCACATGAGCGGACAGAATTCAAGTAAGTCCATTGCGAATGGAATGTCTCGTATTAGTTTCACACATCACCGAATATGTGAAGTATTCGAACATCTGTTGTTCTGATACTTCCATACAGTGCAGTGCGCACGCCATTGTGTGATGGTAAACCTATATATATATATATATATATATATATATATATATATATATATATATATATATCTATATCTACACACACACACACACACACACACACACACACACACACACACACACACACACACACACACACACACACACTAGTCTGTTTCATTGGGGACAGTTTGAATCCATATTTTTCTTGTTTCAGTTCAGTGTTGTTTTATTGGTTTGTGATGCATTGGAGACATTTCTATGAGGTGGAAACTTGCTCATTTTACACATCTCTGTCTCGTTTAACTGTTACGAGTCATGATGACTTAAGTCAACATGCAATTTTTTTATAGAAAAGCATAGTAAGTCATCAGAATGAAGATATCAGGAATGGGAAAAGAGGGTGGGAGAGATGAGAAAAGTGGATGGGGTTATGGCAGGTGCGAGTTCAGCCTATTAGTCTGGCCCTCCAAAACAGTCTCAGTATCGCATGTGGCCCATTGGAAAAATTAATTGCCCACCCATGGTTTACAGTTACAGATCTGGCAGGTGAGTTTTTTGCTATTGTTTTGTTTCAGCAGACATTGTCAAGACTACTGAATTATGGTAACACTATTTCATTGCACAAGATGTTGATACAGACAAAGACAGAAGAAGAGTATTTACAGGTAATAAATGATGTTTTGGTAGTATTATAGACTGTAGAATTTAAAGTCAATGTAACATTTTTAAAAGTGACAGTATAGTCAAAGGTTCAAATCCCATACAAGAAAAGAGTACAGCATAACTATTGTGTCTCAGTGTAGTCACATGTTCAAATCTCATGCAAGGAAAAAGTGCAGGCGGTATTTACTGTATGAAAAAAAATCACATAATTGTAAGGAACAGAGAAGTAAAACTCCAACAGCAGATCAGTTCAGTTCTAGTAGTAAATATGTATGTGTAAACACTTCAAGATTTTATACATTTCATGCAGAAATTGCAGTTTTCCAGAGCACACCAGAGGCATGGATTTATGCAACTGAGTTATCAGATTACAGGTCAGCTGAGCAAGCTGAATTAAAGACAGTACAGAATGCTATAAAATAGTATTATAAAGATCAGTTAAATATTATTAGTGACAGTTTTTATGCAGCAACAGTTATTATTATTTATATGGAGAGTTGAGCTACAAGGAAAATTTCTGTGCAGTAATGATAAACCATTGCATCATGCAAAAGTATTGCAAGAGTTAAATTTGACAGCTGAAAGGACAAATCCATGAAAGGCAGTGAGTAGAGAACTTCATACTGAAAAAATATTTTGTATAAATTATTGTATGAAGAGCACAAGGTAAAAAATTCAACACAAAATGTGTAATGAATGACATCTCCATACAGCTTCCAAATTCCCCCACCTTCCCAAGAAC
The DNA here is from genome assembly GCF_019279795.1 of Protopterus annectens. Lineage (NCBI taxonomy): Eukaryota > Metazoa > Chordata > Ceratodontiformes > Protopteridae > Protopterus > Protopterus annectens. The sequence continues at coordinate 1,851,615,844 of NC_056739.1, read as the reverse complement.
CATTACATATGACTGTCTAAATCAGTGCAATTGTAAGTGGGAGTAAGCACTAGTAAGCAAGTATAAGCACTAATAATTTGTAGTAAGTATATTTAAGCACTAGTAAGTGAGTTTAAGCTCGTTTGCATGGGGGTAAGCAATGCGCACACAGTTTATAGAATTCTGAAGCTAACTCTCTGTAAGCATATTTAACCGGAGGTTAGCATTACTTACCCTCATGCAAACTTGCTTACAACTTCTTAAAAGTGCCTTGCACTCTGTATCCAATGGCCCTTGTTCTGCCCAGCAACAAAATGAACAGCCATTGCAGGTCTTGAGCCCAGGGCCCTGTACACTCCAATCACAACACATAACCACTACAACAGGACCACTGTGAAGACATCTGTTGTTTTTCCACTATATCTGTAATACACATATTGAGCAGTATTGAACAATTGCCTTTACTTCCTAAATGGTGTAGTCCTTGTCATTAATATGACTGTTGCATCACATATGTTGTTTTATCATAATGTACACGTAGCAGATACATATGGTGAGATACATCTGTAAGAGTATACACAACTGTGAGGTTTACATATGACAGGAATATGGTTATATACATATAATAGGTCTATATATGTCTACATGTACATACACATGTATACTCATACATATAGGTTCATAGGTTCATAGGTTCATACTAGGCTATCTGCCCTAGGGCATTTATAATTTAGTTTGAAGGATACTATGCCCATTATTTTGCTGTGCCTCTGTCAAGCAGTGACACTGAGGTTATCCCTGGGGTATACCTGCGATCTCCCATCCATTGGTCAAGATTTCTCTTGAACAAGGCCAGCGAGGTGCTCTGCCTCACATGAACTGGGATTTTGTTCCACAGCATAGGGAGTCTCTGGGTGATGAATCTGTCCCTCCAGCACGTCCTATTAATGTTTAAGTCTTTTGCCCTTGTAGTTCTGATGGATTTAGATTTTTTGAGGTGAAGCATGTTCATTAATTCCGGGTTGGACATTGCCTTGTATGTCAGGCACAGGTCACCTCTGAGCAGACTGAATAGAGCTGGAGTTCCTTCAGTCGGGCAGCATAAGACATATTTTTGAGACCCTTTATCCTTTTGGTGAGGAACTTTTGGGGCCTTTCCAATTGCTGCAGGTGTCGGGTCAGATATATTCCAAATGGGGCATTGTACTCAATCATTGGTCTGATGAGTGATGAGTACAGATGACCTCCCTTGATCTAGATGTGAAACCCTTCATGATCAGGTGGGCAATGTAGAAGGTCTTCCTAACTACTTTGGCAACGTGAGTGTCAAATGAAAGGTTACTGTCAACCTGGGTCCCCAGATCCTTGATAACCTCTTCTGTGCTTAGTGGATTGCCACCTATATGGTAACTAGGGGTAACCTTGTTTTGAATGACTATGCATTTTTTGGTGTTTAACTTTAGGCCATGGCTCTGGCACCAGTTATCTGTTTCTATGAGACCCTTCTGAAGGATGTCTGTGTCAGATGGGTTTTCAACTATTGTGCCCAGTTTGCAGTCATCTGCAAACTTTGTCAGCCATAATCCTCCTGTGTTTGCCTGTACCTCTGAAAAGTAGATGCCAAACAAGAGTGGGCCCAGGACTGAGTCCTGTGGGACACCACTTGTGACAGGCTTGGAGTCTGACATGGCGCCAGCAACTCTGACCTTGTGGGTTCTGTCACTTAGCCAGTTTGCAGCCCATCTTGTGACGTATGGGTTCACGTTTAAGCTGGTGAGTTTTTCAATGATACCCGAGTGGGGTATTGTGTCGAAAGCCTTTGCCAGGTCAAGGTAGGCTGTGTGGACTGCCTTGCCCTTGTCAATGGCCTTGGTGACTGTTTCGAAAAAGTCAACCAAGTTTAAAAGGCATGATCTGCCCTTGACAAAGCCAAACTGGGTTGGATCCAAAGTCTGCAAGTCCCCTATGTCTTTATTTATGAGTTCCATTATGATCCTCTCCATAGCTTTGCAGACCAGGCTTGTCAAGCTGATGGGATGGAGGCACCTCCTTTGTGAAGTGGGACCACCGCCACTCCTTGGGTACATATCCTGAGGTGAGACTAAGATTAAACAGCTGCCCTAACTGCGGGTTTAATTCCTCATTGAGTTCGTGGAGCACACAACCGGGGACACCATCTGGTCCCATGGATGCTGTGTTTTTCGCCTTGGAGAGAGCAGTTCTCACCTGAGTATTTGAGATGTTTGGGGGACTACAATCCTCTGGTATAGATATCTCTCCTTTGGGGGAGGGAGAAATTTGCACTGAACCTGTCGGCCAGTATGTTGGCAATGTCTGTAGGTTCCGTGATTTTTACATCTTTTTGCACTAATTCTGAGCATATCTGGGAGCTTCCTCCCAGGTTTCTAACATAGCTAAAAAAGGCCTTATGATTGTTTTTTGAGTCCTTAGCAATTTTTCTCTCAAAATTTGCCTTGGATGCTTTTATGAGAGATCTCAGTTTTTTACTTATAATGATCAAGGGTGTCTTCCCTTTTATGGATTTTGCTCTATCTTGTAGTAGCTTCTTCCTTTTGTTGTAAAGCTTGTATATGGCTGGGGTCCACCAGACTGCCTTTGGTACAAAGAGTCTTTGTTTTGTTTGGGATTGCCTGATCCATGCAGTCCTGGTAGAAGGCATTTGTAAGTGATTCAGCGGTTTGAGTAATGGTTTCCGCTGGCTCGGGGGCCTTGAAAAAGACTACACCAGTCTTTAGGAGTGTGAAGTCGGCTTTTGAGAAGTTCTTCACTGTGGTCTTTTTTATCTGGGGTGGGGGCGGGATGTGGACTTCCAGTGAGATTAGTTTATGATCTGATCTCACCAATGATGGGTATACCTCTGGTGTTGAACATTGTGACCCCATGTTTGTAATGATGAGATCTAGTATGTTTTCTCCTCTTGTGGGTATGGTGACTAGTTGTTCCATGGCATTTGAGTTTATGAACTCTAGGAACCTTTGGGCTAGAGTGTTGGGGCTTGAGTAGTGATCCCAGTCTATATTTGGATAGTTGAAATCACCCAGTATGATGGTGTTTGGAGATATATTTATCCCCTCCAGTGTTTACAGGAAAGCTGTGTGAGGTTCCTGAGTTTGAGAGGGTGGCCTGTAGCAGGCTACAAACTGCAGTGCAGTCTTGCCTATGGTTAATTGCACTTGGATGGTTTCCGATGCATCGTGTGTTGCCACCAACCTTGAGGTGAGGGTGTCCTTGATGAATATGGACACCCCCCCTCCTTTCTTGGTGTTGTCCGGATTTTGGGGCCGGAACGCATGATATGAGGTAAAAACCTGATAGTGCCGGGGTGCTCTCCGGAGCCTTGAACCAGGTTTCAGTCACAGCACAGACATCGATGTTCTCCATACTGAGAAGGGCTTCGAGTGCGTGCATCTTGAGGTTGAGACTTCTGGCATTGAGCAGCATTACCCTTAGTGTTTTTTCCTTTTTTGTGTTCTAGGGTGGTAGGTTTAGAATTTGAGCCCTGCCTAAAAAAGGCACAATGGGAGTGGCAAAAGCCTTTGCCAAAATCCGGAAGCCCAGGGGTGACAGGTGCAAGCCATCCCTGTCCAGCATGTCATCCCAGGCAGACAGACATTGGATCCCCTTTGAATGACACCATAGTTTAAGCCAATTATTGAAGCTGATCATCTTGTCTGCATCATTCTTGGTGAAGGTAGGATACTGCTCAAGGTCAGGGTCATACCTGCCTGGGCTACATAATCAGAGAGCTCCTCTATGTCTCTTTTCATGTAGTCCAGGGAGTCATTCACACCGGCATGGACAATGACTGATTCATACTTGTACCTGCAGTTGAGTGACCTGAGTGCTTATGTGGCGGATTCTAGCCCGATAGGCAGCTTACTGTAACCTTCTCCTTACTCAATCTGGTGAGCGGGACGTCAGTGTGTCTGACTATGGAGTCACCAATGACTAGTGTGTCTGGCATTGTGTTTGGCCTTAAGGGCTGTGACTGTTTGGCACACTGACTCTGTGGTCTATGTGTTGCATGTGCTGTGCCCTGTGGAGGCAGTTGTTTGGGTGTCTGCTTTGGTGGCCTCTGCTGTTTTGGTAGGTTTTTGATCAGAGCCTCTGAGTATGTCTTTGTGTGTTTATGTGTATGATTTGAAGTTGTGATAGTGCTATGTGAGACTGGGTTTGTCTGTATACACATCTGTATAGTGCAATAGTGCAACATATATATGGCCATGTGTATGTATGTGCATAGATATATATATATATATATATATATATATATATATATATATATATATATCTATATACACACACGTATATATATATATATATATATATATATATATATATATATATATATATACACACGTATATATAGATACATGTATATATAGATACATGTATATATAGATATATATATATATATATATATATATATATATATATATATATATATGTATGGACATCCTATGTGTACAGATATGTCTATTTTTGTGGGTATATATGTAGATATTTATACCTACATGTGCATACATATCTAGTCTGATATACCTATTACTGTCAATATACATGTTGATATCCATACATATATGTGCATATGTATCTCTATCTGTATATGTGTAGACATATATTGCTCTGTATATGTATATATCTGAGTGTGTCTACATATATATATATATATATATATATATATATATATATATATATATATATGACAAACAGCAGTGCCCCCACACCCCTACTTAAATATACCAACATATATATATATATATATATATATATATATATATATATATATGTGTGTGTGTGTGTGTACATATACAAATCTATCTATGTTTGTCAATATGTAAATGTGTATATATCTATATAGATATATGGATAATTATATATGCATATATGTTCACCATATGTCCTGAACATAAAGTGGAGCCCTACCTCAGCCCCAATAGTCCCAACCTCTTAGTGCAAGGGGATGTCAGGTATGTATTGCAGGTATATTTGTAGACTATTACAACGGTAATAGGGATTGTCTTCACAGACATGGTGTATGTGGGAGGTCACATCTGCTTTTAATATGTGTGCCATTGGCTACTGACAGACATCCTATGGACATCATAGCACAGTACCACTGCTAGCACAGTAATGCACCTGTAGACTACAGCAGAGATATGGCCAACATATGTGGACAGTCTGACACACTCTGGTCAGTACAGAGGTATACACAGAACCCCTTAGTGGAAGATATGTGGATCAAGCCTGACAATGTGGATGATAACAGCCATATAGATGGGTATATCACGTAAATACTGGTATACATTTGCCCCCATAGGTTATGCATTCATATACCCCTGTCTGTCCTGACACATAATAACCACTGGCACAGAGTGCCATGGCCACATACTACCCACTAGTTAGTGACATATATCTGTACAACATCCCACTGCTTTGTCTGACATACATGACTGTTATGGTGGCCTGGCAGCAGTACATCTGGCAAGCATCTGGACATGACAGCTCACTGGGTAAGTACACTAAGCTGCTAGGCATGTACCAAAGCACTGTGCAGGCTTCAGGCAGACTGCCTCAACACTGGCCTACATTTCCTATGGGGGAATACACATGTACATGCATAGATAGCAGGCTCTACAGGCATGTCACAGCACAGAGTAACAGACACCTGTGTGAAAGTGCATAACCACAACCAATGTGAACACAGCCACAGCCACATATGGTAAGCTAGCATAATATTACAGTATATGGACTGTCTGATCAACAGCATCCTCATATGTGCCACTCACACACCAACCCTACATATTCTGGACCACTACACAGTGTGGTCTGATGCCTGTTTGTGGTATGGGACATGTGTGTGTTTGGCCCTACAAACATGTAAGCCAATAGAGTAACATACAGTGGAGCAGCATGTAACATCAGATAGAACAGGACCAAATACAATGACATCTACCACAGTCTGGACACAGGCAAAGGTACATATTCACAATACACACACTGTCGACAATTACCATAAGTACACAGACCTCAGTACTGTACACACAACCACAGAATTCCCAGGTTATGTCCTCAAATATAACCCCTACTTTACATAACATGTGTAGCAGTCTGATATCTCACTGGCTTGTTATCAGATATGATGTCAATAAATATGGTGTACTGAACATATGCACCTCTTACTGCATGACATATGTACATAGGTCGACAGGGTTGTGGCTGGAGGCACAAACACAGGGCCAGTATTGTCATGTTGCTGTGATAACCTCATACATTAACAGGGTTTGTTGCAACATATGTCCTATGAGGGATATGAAGTCAGTACCTCTCATGGCTGTCACCATCTATTGACTGCAATCCTTACACTACCTTCTGCAGTTCACAGATAGGTACTCTGTGGGTAACACAAGAAACAGAAGGGACCACACACTCCCCAGTCTGCAGATGACCCTACAAATGGGGATTCCTCATAAACATAGCACTGACATGACAGGTATTAAAATATGTAGGACAGCCATATCCACACACACCCTGTTAAACCAACATTACTCCAAATGCAGTATAGCAGCACTTACAGTCTGTAGTCAAGTGTGGGTAACTATTGTGTGTGACCATTGCTGTACATTGAGTGCCATGTATGTGTTCCTTAGTCCATGATATGGATGATGTCTGGGATGTGCACACCTCCCACATGAATGTACAGTGACATATGGAACTGTACCTGGGGTGTCTGGCCCATATTATATACACAGATTGTTTTCATCAGATGTGCCAGTCCTGGCCTCATGTGGCGGCAACTGTTAATAGACAGCAGGTTGACCCTGCACCTACATTGATAGCATGATATGGGTATTCTCTTGTGTCAGTGGCACCTGTCCATACAGATAATGTTTTTCAGACATGTTATGTCCTTTGTGGGTCACATTTGATGGCACCACAGGTGTTGCAGGTGTCCAGTGGGGAAAATAGAGAAGGTGCACTGTTGGCATGTACAAGCCTATTGGACTGATGGACAGGGTGCCATGCCCTCTGTAGCCCACTGCAATCACACCATGGTTACTGTCAGTGGGCAATATGCAGGGTACTGCCAACATAGCGGCTGTTGCCTAGGCAAGTGTGTGTGTGTATGAGACATGGGTTGAGAGTGTTCTCTAGGTAATACAAGGGTTTCTAACTTTGTTCACCTGGCCTTAATGTCACATGTAGGGGTATGAATTTGCACCCCAGCCTCTTGGCTATTTTACATCTGTTATCCCTGTATGGTGAACATTGTGATATATACTAGGGCCACCATATAAGAAAGTAGCAAAACCCACTCCACATTGAGTCCAGTTGTTACACACTCACAGCCTCCTCCCCCTAGGATACAAATGACAAACAGTGACACACACACACACACACACACACACACACACACACACACACACACACACACACACACACACACACACACACACACACACAGACACCTGTCATGTCTGGGATTAGAACTCCTACCTGACTTGTTTATTACACTACAGCACTACGCAGTTATAGGATGTGCCACGGAGATTACTGGAGTACTCCATCCCCAAAGGTGTATTTCACAGTGAATGACATCAGCAGGATTGCCAGCGTAGGACATTTGAATTGTAGTGAGTGTGAGTAGCCTAAAATGCATTGCTCCCTACACAGACATAGAAACACACACAAAAACATCCACAACTGCCATGTGTGGGAATAGAACCCTTACCAGAGTTCTATATCACACTACAGAATTACGCTGTTATAGGACACACCATGGGAATTACTAGAGTATGCCTTCCCCAAAGGTGTATTTCACAGTGAATGACATCAGCAGCCTTACCAAAGTAGGGCATTTGAATTGTAATTGGTGTGACTAGCCAAAAAAGCATTGCTGTCTACACAGACAGAGATACACACACACACACACACACACACACACACACACACACACACACACACACACACACACACACACACACACACACACACACACACACACACACACACACACTTGCAATGTCTGGGATTAGAGTTCCTACCTAACTAGTTTATCACACTACAGCATTATGCAGTTATAGGATGAGCCATGGAGGTTACTGGGCTATAGTTTTCCAAAAGGTGTATTTCACAGTGAGTGACATCAGCAGCCTTTCCAAAGCAGGGCATTTGAATTGTAGTCAGTGTGACTAGCCTAAAAAGGCATCACTCTCTACACAGACACACACACAATTGCCATGTCTGGGATTAGAACTCCTACCTAAGTAGTTTATCACACTACAGCAGTACGTAGTTATAGGATGCAGCACAGAGATTACTGGCCTACAGCTTTCTAAAAGGTGTATTTCACAGTGAGTGACATCAGCAGCCTTGCCAAAGTAGGGCATTTGAATTGTAGTCAGTGTGACTAGCCTAAAAAGCATTGCTCTATACACACACACACACACACACACACACACACACACACACACACACACACACACTGTTGCCATGTCTGGGATTAGAATACCTCCCTAACTAGTTTATTACACTACAGCAGTACACAGTTATAGGACATGCCACAGAGATTACTGGGCTATAACTTTCCAAAAGGTGTATTTCACAGTGGGTGACATCAGCAGCCTTGCCAAAGTAGGTCATTTGAATTGTAATGAGTGTGACTAGACTAAAAGCAGACACAAACACACACGCACACACACACACACACACACACACACACACACACACACACACACACACACACACACACACACACACACACACACACACACACACACACACACACACACACACACACACACACACACACACACACACACACACACACACACACACACACACACACACACACACACACACATACACACACACACACAGTTTCCATGTCTGGGATTAGAACTCCTCCCTAACTAGTTTATCACACTACAGCAGTATGCAGTTAAAGGACACGCCATGGAGATGACTGGGCTACAACCTTCCCAAAGGTGTATTTCAAAGTGGATGACCTCAGCAGCCTTGTCATAGTAGGGCTATGCGGAGGCAGTGTGTGTACATGGGCCATAACTCATTCATCTAGAGGTTGATACACCACATGCGGACACACGCAGGGTTATATTCCACAGGTATGTGTATACAGCTGCTAGATGACTACTTCCTTGTACAGTCATGTTGCACAGCTAGCACTTGCACCACATAGTCTATAATACTGATGGATACCGGTGGCTAATGTCTTCAGTGAGTGACATTTAGACCTCATGTAGTTGTAGCCATTTAGCTGTGTGCTGGGTGGGACAGGCCTCATAATGGATGGCTTCTTGTCACAGTCACTCTCTTCCACACATCTATGTACATATATGTTTGGCTTATTATAGTGTGTTGTCCTTGTATATATGTCTGTATTCCTATCCACTGTATGTGCAAAGCATTACTGGTGCATACTGAGGAGTGTCTGCACTAACATCTGCAACCAGATATGTATGGTCCACTGTTGTTTGCAGACATGGGCTTCATTTGTTTAAGTGTGTGAGCATTCCCAGTATGACCTTTCAGTATGTTGTTGTCTGACATTGCCTTCATTTCTCTAATTGTGTGAGCATGCCCAGTATGCCCTTCTGTATTGAATGTGTGGATCGATTCAAGGTAGTTTGTACTCCAGTGCAGACCTTTGTGATGTACACCTACAGGTAGCAAACTGTTTCTGCAGGGTATCCGTCGATCATTTGGCAATATGGGGACAAAGTTTGCAGGGGATAGTGTGCACTGTAAGTGATTGTGTCTGTACTGCTTCAACTGCATGGTACTGCTTTTAGCAGAGATATTCAGATATGTGTACTGTTATACACTGTGATGTTTTCTATCCTCATGTACTTTCTGGTGGACATTCCTGCTTACAGTGATGTCTTAGGGGACAAGGGTGACTGCAGCTGTGTGTGGTATTGTGGGCAGATGCCTACATATTCATGATAAGTTATGCCATTCTGGAGGAGGAGCAGTAGAGACTTGCTGCTGGGTCTCTGTATCCAGCTGAACACCATGGTACAGTGCTGGCAGAGGATCCCATACTTGTACATCCATCAACATGACAGTATGGCCTTATATTGCTGTGGCAATACCTCACATCTGTACAGATTCGCACAGGTTACCCAGAGGCAGGGGCCATAAGTCAGGACATTATCCCTATTGTCATGTACTGGCAGGTATGTAGCCACCCATTTATGTGTTTGCTGCCAGGGATAGTGTGTGCACACAGCTTTGTGTTGGACCTTGCACATTCCATGCTGCCCATGCTGCCACCACCCCTCTGTTATTCTATCCTCTTCCATACATTATGCATCCATTCTCTGATACTTTCTTTAAGGTTATCACCCCATCACAGCTGTGTGTTGGTGTTGGTCCATAGTTCATGCAGTGGAAAATGGTGGACATGTTACTGTGGTTTGTCCACATGGCCTTACATATGGCTTATGTGGAGTGTTGTATTGTTATTTGGGTGTACATGACATAACATGCATTGGCAGTATGTGTGAGACACAGGTTTGGCAGAGGCCTGTGGGCCATTAGGTGTTGATGTGGGCCAGATGTGGCAGGCTGTTGCATTCTGTCCATCCTCCAGTCTCATAACGCTATACAGTATATTCACCTGGGGTGACAGGGTAGGTGTGCTAGCTGTTCATGCCAATACCTTCTATCAGTCTTGTTCAGGTGGTGTGGATGCTGTCAAGGTGCTACCTACAGCTAGCAACACACCTGCATGGCACCTGCACTGCATGCTGCATTCTTTTGCTATTGCCATATACAGGTGGGGTCATATTGTACCCATTCCCCATAGCAGGGATACGACCAGAGAGGTATGTGTGGGTGGTGTTTGTGTGAGCTGAGTGCATGTGTGCTATGGACACTACTTGCATCTGACACGCAGATATGTCTTGGGCATTCCAGGTATGCTGGCATATGCAGGTACATCAGCTGTTTTCCAATACATCAGCCCTACCTCCTTTGTGATCTGCAAGTGTTTGGGCAGACAACAACGGTATCCCCTATTACAGGACCAGCTAATGTGATGCATACCTGTATATACAATTCCAAGGGTGTCTCCATTTCACAGTGACACAATATATACTGTATGTCTGGGGTACTTCCCCCTCTGTACTGCTTGTATATCTAGCCCAACAGCCATGCCATGTCAGTCTTTCAGATGGTGACACATATTGCCACCATATATTTACAATGGCTTACTGCTAGCATGTGTTATACTGGTGGGTATTGTCTTTGGTACTGCAGTTGTGAGGACTTGTCCCTGTCATCAGCAGTGGTGGGCAATGGCCACCAGGTCTTACCTCAACATGCATACATACTGACCACTCTCACACAATATGAAACACACACCAACCTAACACACACATACCTGCATATTGTGCAGATGCTACAACCTAACCTGCTACCTTGGCCACCTCTGTGCATCTGTGCTCCACTGGTACATGTTACTACATTTCTACATAGTGTTGTGGTGGGGCACACCTGACTGTTACAATGTATGTACATCAGATTGTGGGGGGGCACACCAAACCATTACTACATTTATAAAAAGGTTTGCGGGGGCACACCTGACTGTTACAACATTTCTAATTAGGGTTGGGGGGAGCACACCTGACTGTTTCTACATTCCTACACAGGATTGTGAGAGTGGGGCACACTTGAATGTTACTACATTTCTACACAGGATTGGGGGAGGGGGCATAGCTGTCTGTTTCTACATTTCTACACAGTGGTTGGGAGGGGGCACACCTGACTGTTACTACATTTCTACGCTGGATTGGGAGAAGGGGCACACCTGATTGTTTCTACATGTGTACATAGGAGTGGGGGGGGGCACACCTGACTGTTACTACATTTCTACATAGGATTGTGGGGGGACACACCTGACTATTTCTACATTTCTACACAGGATGGGAGGGCACACCTGACTGCTACTACATTTCTACAGAGGATTGGGGGGCACACCTGACTGTTTCTACATTTCTACATAGGATGAGGGGCACACCTGACACTTGTACACATTTGCTATGACTGTACTGGTATGTCAGGTACTCCATTTCATTCTGTATTTTAAACTATCATGCTGACTAGAGGCATATCAGTGTACTACAGGTCTTAGCTTTGATTGACCTACATATTAGTTTCTGACTTCCTACCCTTCAGCACTAACATCCCACTGCCTGACCTGCTGTAGTCTGTCTGTGTAGGCCTGGGAGGAGGTGGTTACCTGTAGGTATCATTCAGAGGCCATAGCACAGCCTTTGTTTGTGTTTGTCTACCCCTGTCCTGCTGGCTGAGACTGTTGTTGGGTATGTGAACCTCCCTGACTGGCATGTGTGAGTCATATGGACACACATGTGGCCCAGCACATTTCCTGCAGTGGGTTTTGTCGCCCTCTGTAGTACTGGCTACTGTGGTGACACCAGTATTTGTTACAGATCTCATGGTGCCATTATAGGTGTCTACTATCTGCTGGCATACCATTCAGCCACCTAATTCCCTTGCATGCTCACATCTATACCATAGATACAGGTAACAACACATTCTACTCCATTTGGCAATTGGTAGGTTGAGTAACTTACCTTGTGGGTGTGCCATTATTGAGGGTGGTGCTGCAGGGCTGCCTATGTTAAATGCACATAGTACACTCCCTACACATGGTTGAGCACAGGTAGTGTAATGTTTGGCATCACATTTACTGTATGTGCAAGTCAGAGAGAGGTGTCATTTCCCTGGGTCCCTTCTGTGCCAAGGCCAGGGCATACTGGGCATGCCTCCTTCTGCCTACTGGGGCAGGCTCAGGTTGTTCCTCCTCCTAGTCACTCTGTGCCTGTGCAGGCCTTGGCAATGATGGGGGGGGGGCTGTGTGGTCCTGCCCCGTGTTGTTCCTGCTGCAGCTGTTTCCGCAAGATCATATTGTGTAGCATGGCACATATGATGACAATTTGGGTACATGTAGCTGGTGAGTACTGCAAGGTTCCACCGGATGTGTCCAGGCACCAGAACTGTGACTTGAGCATCCCAAACACATGCTCTAGTATAATTTTGGTCTGTTCATGTACCTCATTATGGAGTTCTTGTTCGGGTGTGTGTGCATTTCTGATGGGTGTCATCATCCATGGCTCCAGTGCATAACCAGCTTCCCCCACTAGGTGACCATAAGGGATTTCCCCACTAGCAAATCTCTGGAACAGCTGCATCAGATGCCAGATGTGGGGATCATGATAGCTTTCAGGGCAGCCAGCACACATATTCATTATTAAGCCCTGGGCATCGCACACGACCTGGCAGTTGATGGAGGGAAAGCCCTTGCTGTTGATGTAGACCCTACCCCACTCACTGGGTGGTGCTTTGATGCATATGTGCATGCAGTCTTTAGCACCCACTACCTCAGGGTATTCTGCTATTTGGTTGAACAGTTGCATATTGCTGGCCAATGCCTCATGGGTGTTGGGTAAATATACGTGCTCACCGGCATGTGCTGACATGGCAGACAGATGCTGATGCCTGTGAGATCCCCATGATATCCCCAGTTGGCCTTTGGAAGGTACCTGTAGTTAGTATTCTTAGGCCTACACATAGCTTGGTATCCACTTGGATGGGTTCCCCTCTGTTAGTTCTGTGTGTCAGGCATGGCCGGCACAGCTCAACAATTTGCTGTAAGAGGTCCCTGTCCACCCTATAGTGCTCCACTATCTCCAGCCTATGTAGCCCCTGGTAGGTTACCCTGGGTTTGTACACTCTTCTCTGTCTCCTCATTGTGGGTTGGTCGACATAATTCACACCCTCACTACCCTCAGCCTCTTCCACATGTTGTATGATAGCTATTGCAGCCCATATCATTTTATTGTTTTGTTTGTTAAAACTTCCCCGCTTGTATACACCGGTGGTATAGAGTATGGGAAAAAACAGAGGGAAAGGTGTTTGCATAGTTTATAGTAGTGTTCTGGGCTGGGCTGGTCTGCTGCCTGTGTAATTGATTGATTCTGATACATTTCACCTGCCAGTTGTGCTGGTTCTCTTAGATTACATTCCTACTGCTGTTTTCCCTTCCCGTTGCCTTCCTGTTTAAGCCTGCGGGCACGCCGCAGAAACACAGTGCTTAAATGTGCACAGAGCTGCTATTTCCTGGTTTACTTTTTTTTTCCTTTAAAACCCAGTGTGTGGCATGCACAACCGCTTAGGCAATGTAAAGAGTGCTAGGCAACCTCAGAAACACCCCCTTGCTTAGCTGTGCTAAGCTTGGAGCAAACCTTAGCCACAGGGCTCCAATCCGCTTACAGTATGCATGACACATCCCCTATAATGTCAGCCAACTCCTAGGCTTGCACCAAGCTATTCCTGCTCTTACACTGTTGGGAGCTGACTAGCATGCCGGGGAAATCTGGGATTCACTATCATTCCCCTCATTTGCATAGGATTGCCTGCTAATGCATAGTTACATGTCCCACACTGAGCCTCCCCCCTTAGCAACCACTATTTACTGGTCATGTTGTCTTCTGCCTGCCATTGGGTATAATGGCAGAATAGTGATTTTAGTTAGAATGCTTATTTTAGGTTTATTTTCTTATTTATCCCCAATCCCATTTGCACACTGCTGCCCTATGCTTAAACAGCCGAGATCGGCTAAAAGAAAATAAAAGTTGATTTTTTTTTTATTCATGTGTTTTCCATGCCAATGGCCATATACTTGGCCATTGGAATGCTTTCTACATGATATCCACCCTTTATTTGGAGCTGTCATGGCTTTGTTTTGTAATTTGCAGAAATGTACTCTGCTACTGACAGAGTACATTTCTGCACATTGCACTAGTCCTGCACGGCCGGTTTCTAGCTTCCTGCATCACAAATTCACCTAATTTACATGGATTTCTCCTGCAAATGGGGTAATTTTCATACAGGGGCTCAGTCCATGCAGGACTAGTGCAGGAGCGCTCGTGCACGCCCCTACAGGTTATTCCTGGATGGCACGGCAGACATATTGCCTGCTGGAGCTCCAGCACTAATCCTGCATGCCGTGCAAGGCTTGCAGAATCCGGGGGTATCAATATACAATATGTAAGTATAATAGTGTCATGAAACCTGGCAAGTTAGCACATTCTAGTGGCCAAGTGGCCATATAGGCTTACTGGTTGTGCCTGTCAATGTAGTATTATGTATCTGAAATTGACATTTTCTGTTAGAGTTCTTTGAACACCTAATCTGGATATCCAGTTGTTAGATATACTTAGACTATGTTTTTAGGTTATAAAGTTATGAAATAACTGTGTGTTAAATTTCAAAATCTCAGTCTCAGTTCATAATTCTCAGTAATGTTTTTCTTTTCTCTGTTTGAATATTTAAAATGCTTGAAACTGCCTCTTTTAGAAACAAATATCTACTGTTTTTGTTCTGATGTTATACTGATGTGGATGTGCTAATGAGAAAGAGGAAAATACCCACAATTCTTGTCATTTGAATATAATACCATTTACATTAGTATGAAATTATATTGAATTATAAAATGCATCTTCATACTCTGTCTTGGTGTAGTTAATGAAATACCACAAAACAGTAGTATAATCTTATAACACACAGGTTTTCTTGGTAGAATATCTCCCTTCTCTCAGGGTACATCTCCAGTGACATTGAAAATGTAACTGAAATGTTATACAAGTCGGTAATATTTTTTTTTCATACACAGAGACCTCACAGTGACATAGACTGTCTTTGAGAAGTCATTGAATACAATTTAAATGTGATCATGCCTTTGTATGGATCAGTTACTTTTACACACAAAGACTTCAACCCCACCCCTACAGTTAATTTTGTTTTGACATGGAACCCCATGCATTGTACAATTGTGATCACATGAAAGAAAGTCTACCCATAGTATTAAATTTCAGCTTGTTTCACACGTACCACTGCCCCGACAATCCAGACTGACAATCAATTGCTTTCATTCACAAACAATTTTTTTACTTTCCAGAAAATGATTGAATGAATTTCTGACTGCACACACATCTGAACATATCTAATATTTGACTATGATCAAGGAACAATTAAAAGAAGTCTGCTTTGACATACCAAAGCCCAAATGCCTAACATAAATCTTCCTGTCTATGCAGTCCATCTGCCCATGAGACCATTGTATAGTGACAGTGCATGAAACTATGTCTGAAGTATTTTACAGTGGTAAGGCAAATATTCCTCTCTATTGGTATGGCTTTAAAGGTACTCTACTTAGGGATTGGTGGTGAGGAAGAAAATCCTCACAGTAAGGGGTGGAGGGACTGTGCCCTACTAAAGAAACATTTGCTCTGGCCTTAAAAGTACTCTATTTGAAGACTGCTGGTGAGGAAGAAAACCCTTACAATAAGAGGTGGAGGGCCTGTACCCTAATAAAGAAACATTTGATCTGCTGTTGTACCTAATGAATTATCCAATGACACTCTATTAGGTGGTGCCAGTGTTATCCATAATTGGCTGGATGTGGGATATGAAGTGCTGGATAACAGGAAGCAGTTTCAATTAAAAAAACTCTTGCCTCAATAAGTTATTTCATCCTGTTTCTCTGTCCATCTTTCTCTCCACTGTCTCTTTCTGTTTCTCACTCTCTGTCTGTCATAAAGACACACAGACACGCACGCACACATATACACAGACGGATCTAGGATGTTTGCTTGAATGAACAAACATCTGAATCCATAATAACTGACCACACTTTAACGAAAGCGCTTTTATCGAAAAAGTGCTTTCGTTAAAGCGTGCTACAAAAAAAGTAATAAAACACTACATTTACATTTTAGCATGGGGTCTTTGTTTCCTGCACCCCCCACATGGGGGGCTGTGCCCCCCACTCCCCCCTACCTTAATATTCTTCCTCTGAGATGACACTACTGTGGGGAAAAGGGAATTTTCCCTTACTTGCACCATAGTACAGCCTCGGCAACAGGCATACCTACGCAAAAGTGCTTCTTCGGTAAAAAGCACTTTCACGTATGTATGCCCGGCCGTTTGGGATTCTGTCATTTGCTCATTTGAGCAAATGTACTGAAACTATATATACAGATATATAAATATATATGTATGTGGTGGTGCTGCAGTAGCGTTGTCGCCTCACAGTAAGATGCTGTGCGGTTCGATTCTCAGCTAGAGCATCTTCTGCGTGGAGACATGCGTAAATGGGTGTACCTTTGTTGAAGGTTGTGCATCAGAGCTGGCAACTCAGCACATAAAAATCTACTGCCAATCATTAGCGGACCGGAGTTCTGCTGTGGTGACCCCTAACTGGGAAAAGCTGAAAGACACAACAATATATATATATATATATATATATATATATATATATATATATATATATATATATATATAAATATATATATATATATATATATATATATATATATATATATATATATATATATATATATACACACACACACACACACATATATATATATATATATATATATATATATATATATATATATATATTCTTTTTTTTCTAGGTATCTGTACCCCCTCACATACATTTACTTAAATATACTAACTCTTGAGATTGTATCATAGTGAGGAAAAGGCATATATCCCAACCCTCTATTGTAGTGATCTCAAACTGGCATCATTGTCTACCTGAACATAGTGAGGAAAAGGCATATATCCCAACTGGCATCATTGTCTACCTGAACATAGTGAGGAAAAGGCATATATCCCAACCCTCTATTGTAGTGATCTCAAACTGGCATCATTGTCTACCTGAACTGTCATCCAAACTCTGTATATAATTTATTTATTTACTTCAGTTTGTTGAGTAGGATAGAACACTGATCCATGGAAGAGCCTAAGTATTTCAGACTCATCTTGAGTATAAAGCAGAAAAGTATCAACATATACAAGATACTTCAGATGCCAAATGGGGTAACCAAAAATAAGAATTAAATACGCCATGATAGTCACATCATATCAATTGTAGCATAGTGTGGTGGTTTTCTTCTCATGTATTTCATGGTGACTCAAAATATGTAAAAAGTATTGGAAATAATGTTTGTGACTCAAAAATGTACACATAGTTTTAGTAATGTTTGTGTAAACTACTGTTTTCTTCAGCTGTATTCAGTGCTTTATTCATTTGTATCTGTTACTTTAAGATTGGAGAGGAACATGTCTGTATCAGTAAGTGCAGATTTACTGATCAAGCACTTGGACATAATATAGAAAGGGATCTAAGGCAAGGCAAAGCAGAGAGCCGATATCCTTTTCTGTGGCAATGTAGTGTCCAGAGCAGTGACTCTGTGAGAGGGAACTTCTAGAAGTGAAAAACCATCTTGCAGAAGAAGGAGGAAAGTATTCCTGCCAGAGGATTCCAAAGATCGCTGCTATCAGAGACCATTCCCCAGCTGTGTAATGCGGAACATAAGGTACTGACTATGTATTTTAGTTGAAACTAGGATATACTTTACTTTTTATGGAAGAACCCACTTTATTTATACTTGCATATAGTAAACAGCACTATTTTTTGTAAGGAATGGTGGTCACAGCTGTATTAATCTTCCAGACTGGTTGATTTTCGCAAGCATTTTGGCATCAATTTCTACTGCCAAAGTCCTATGATCTCTTTCTGTCAATGTGAGTATAATTGCCCAAACAGAGAAACAGTCTTGTGGTCATACCTGTCAATGTCTTAGAGCAAATAATCTGGACAAAGCCACAAGTAATGGGGGACAAAGGCTCAAAAATAGGGGTACTTTTTATATATTGCTCTTACAAACTTAGAAAGTTGATAGAATAAGTTTTTCATTAGAATTAATTTTTGGAAGGATATTAAGTCTGAAAATCAAATGTCTGCCATTATTTTTTGATTTCAGTCATCAGTGATTTGCCAGAAAACTATAATTTTATGAGAAAGGGACCAACAATATGAGTCAAAAATCTGGACATTCTGTGAAAATCTGGACAGTTAAGAGCTATGCTTTTGGTGTGCTGGTATTTATTTATTTTTTGTGAAATTATGTGTGGATCTGTAAGCCAAAATGACCACAGTGAAGCAATTACTGCATAGTTTTGTAGCTGCAGCTGAAGGAATGGTCACCATATCCAATTCAAGTTGATGTGTGTCATATTCTCAACCTGCAGATACTGAAAGTAGGTACAAAGGCCAATGAAAACTAGGTACATTCATCCAAAAATCTAGCCATCTAACTGGCATAAACTTTGAATACCAAATAGCACATAACTCTTCTCACTTCTAGTTTTCAGAAATACATTTAAAAACAAAGACTGACAAAATGATGGAAAATATAGACTGATTATCAAAGGGACAGTGTAAAGTCTGTAGAATTCATTGAACTATATTGCAAAACTCTACCATGGTCATTTATTTTTGCTTCTGAAAAAGGGAGATGTAAGATATGTGTCCTCTTTCTTTAAATTATTTGTGCCACTAGTATATGGTCATGTAGAATGGTTTTCTGCATACCAGACAGCTTTAAAAATCACATGTGATGAGGGAATTCAGAAAACTACATAAAGGGGAAAATCAATCCTGAAAACAGGGACATATCTCCAAAAATATGTACATCATGTACAGGGGTGAAGCAGGCTTGAAAATAAGGGTGTTCCCCCAAAACAGGGATAGCTGAGATAGTTGGCTATCCAAGGACAGCTCCACTATTTAAACATCTCATCAGGGGAAGGAGAAACATGACGCATCTTACATAAATTAAGCTGTATGTCTGCCAGGAGGGGGTGGAATTGAGCTGAATTAACCAGGAACTTATAGCCCAGTTAACTGCAGAATTACTGGGAGCCTTCATGAACATGGAAGGGACTGAACATTTAGACTATTGTAATGTCAAAAAAGGCTTTATATTTCATTTAGACTATTGTAATGTCAAAAAAGGCTTTATATTCCAGAGGTATGTTACCTCAGAGACACATGCTTAAATGTCTCACATCAGGACATTTTTTCATAACAAAATGGTAAGATCACAATTATATTACCTGTAGTGTATAATTACTTTATAGTTAGATTTTGAGGTTAGCAAGGTATAACATAAAATCTGATGTTACCTTTTTTGTCCGTTCCTCAACTGATGCATTCCAGATTCCACCTCAACCAGTTAGACTTTAGTTTCCATAGCACAAGCTCCTCCCCTTACCCATAATCTCTTCTTCTCTGTAGTTACTTCTGATCTTATATGGCTCTTCAGCATTTGGACATGATTACCATTTGCTCAAGCAGGTCATAGGTTCATAGGTTCATAGGTTCATAGGTAAGTATTAGGCTATCTGCCCGAGGGCATCTATAAGCCTAGCCAGAATGTGTTGGCTTTCGCCGCCCCCTTAGATTAGTTCCCTGTGCCTTGGTCCAGCAGAGCCATTAGTTCCCTGTGCCTCTGTCCAGCAGAGACACTGCAGTGATCCCTGGGGTAAATTTTCTGTTTCCCATCCACTCGTCAAAGTTTCTCTTGAAGAGTGTTAGTGAGGGGCTCTGCCTAATGTAGATTGGAATCCTGTTCCAAAGCATGGTGAGTCTCTGGGACAGGAATCTATCCCTCCAGCATGTCTTATTTATCGTTGTGGTGAGGTTTAGATCCCTAGAGTATGTGGCTTTTAGGGACTTGTTTTTTTTAGGTGGACCATGTCCATCAATTCTGGGTTGGACATGGCCTTGTATGTCAGGCAGAGATCATCTCCGAGTAAGCGGTATGCAACCGAGTACAGCTGGAGTTTCTTCAGTCGGGCTGCATAGGGCATATGTTTGAGGCCAGTAATCCTCTTGGTGAGGTACTTCTGTGGTCTTTCCAGCTGTTGCAGGTGTCTTGTAACGTACATCCCAAATGGGGTGTTGTATTCTATGATGGGTCTGATGAGTGATGAGTAGAGGGGCATAATAACCTCTTTTGTTCTAGATGCAAACCCTTTTGTGATTAGGTGGGCCACATAGAAATATTTTCTAACCACCTTGGCAATATGATTATCAAAGGAGAGTTTACTATCTACTTGGGTCCTCAGATCCCTTATTACATTTTCTGTATTTAGGGGACTACCACATATGTGGTAGTTCACGGGTACTTTGTTTTTTCCAAAGGGGATGACTATACACTTATTGGCATTTAGCTTGAGGCCATGATTTTGACACTAGGTATTCGTCTCAGTGATACCCTTCTGGAGGATGTCTGTATCGGCAGGAGAATCAATTATGGCCCCCAGTTTGCAGACGTCTGTGAACTTGGTCAGCCATAGTCTTCCTGTGCTTGCCTGTACCCCTGAGAAGTATATACCGAACAGGAGGGGTCCTAGGACTGAGCCCTGGGGGACGCCACTTGTAACTGGTTTAGAGTCGGACCTAGAGCCTGCAACTCTCACTGTGTGGGTTATATCCATGAGCCAACTGGCAACCCATCTCGTGACGTAGGGGTTTATGTTCAGGCTGGTGAACTTGTCTATAATACCAGAATGGAGAATGGTGTCAAAAGCCTTTGCAAGGTCTAGGTAGGCTGTGTGGACCTCCTTTCCCTCGTCTAAGGCATTGGTAACTGTCTCAAAGAAGTCCACCAGGTTTAGGAGGTATGATCTGCCCTTAACAAATCCAGACTGGATAGGGTCCAATGTTTGAAGGTTCCCAATGTCTCTCTTAATGCATTCCATTATGATGCACTCCATAGCCTTGCAGACCAGGCTAGTCATACTTATAGGGCGATAGTTCCCGGGGTCCGTTGTGGCTCCACCTTTGTAGAGCGGGATAATGGTTGCTGTGTGCCACTCTATGGGTATGTAGCCTGTAGAGAGGCTGAGTTAGAACAGTGTGTTTAGGTGATGGGTTAGTTCATTTTGGAGCTCATGTAAGACACAGCCTGGGACACTGTTTGGTCCCATTGGCTTTGGATAGGGCTGTTTTACCCTGTGTGTCAGTGATTGTGTTTAGATAAGTACTTTCTGGAGTATCTTTGTTGCCTGTTTACCTATTTCATTCCTCCCTGCCTTTTCAAAAAAAAAAAAGAAAAAAAGATTTATCATTTAAAGTTTTTTTTTGAGGATTTTAAATCCTACCCTTGCTTGTCAGTTGTAGAATTGAGTCTTGAGTCCTTTCTCCTTTTCCTTCTTGCTACCTAATTGTTGGTACTGTTCTTGTTATCATTGAAGATATTTATTGTTTTATACACACACACACACACACACACACACACACACACACACACACACACACACACACACACACATACCTTTTGTAGGTATTCCTGTTTACCATTGCTGGTATTTCTGCTAACTTACTGCCTTTTTCTTTTATATGTATACATATTCATCCTTCTTGTTATTGCTTTTGCAGTGATGTCAGACAAACCAACAATTTTCAAGATGTTTTCCTTATGTGGCCACAAGATTCCAAACTCAGAAGATCATTCTGAGTGTGTATACTGTGTTGGAGCATGTCATTTGAATACAGATTATGAGATATGTAATGCTTTATCCACAGGGTTCTAGTGGAAATGAAAAAATAAGTTGATTCTTAATGGCCCACTTCCTTTATATTCTTTCTCTGACTCTGGAGCTCTGTGCTGTTCTAAAAAGTCTTCAGGAGAGGCTGCAATCAAGGAAGTGTTCATTTGATCACTCTACTCCTTCAGTGTCTTTGGGCTTGGCTCCACCCAAGAAAATCTTGAAAGCTTTGGGTCTGTCAACCTCTTCGGGTTTGAACCCAACAAAATCAAAATCCTCAGATTCAACTACACCCTCAGAGCCAACCCAAGCAAAATCAAATTCACTTCAAGCTACATCTAAGTTCTGTTTGGAGCCATTGACTTTGAGGATGCACTCCTCATGCCTACAGGATACTCCTGAAAGGGTAGCCCCTCCACCTTCAACCTCTACCTCCTTTAGGCCATCTAGGAGCCTTCTGACCCACCCTCCCAAGATGAGTCAGTGTTTCTTGAGGCTTTTGGAGTCAGCTCAGCTATAACTTGTGGGTCCTTATTTCCCACCAAGCTTGAAAGGATCCAGATGTCATAGAGCCTATTTCGAAATGACCAGACAACTACTTTGTTGTACCCAAGTACAGGGATCATTGAAGCAAGGGTCCCCCTTGGATGCAATGGTGGTTGCAACAGCCCCAAGAAAGAGCTCTTAGAACAGAGATCTTCTGTCCATCCCCCTAACAGAGAGTTCAGGGCATTGGACAGAAGTGTGTCTATGCTTCAGCAACCTTTGCCCTCAGGTAACTGAATTATTTGGCACATGTTACAAGATTTCAAAGGGAACCCATCAAGCAGTTGGGGTCAGTGTTTATGGAGGACAAGAAAACTGTATCTTCACAATTGTCCACACTCCAGTCCCTATTGAATGCTTTCATGAGACTGATTACTCATGCCTCAAAGGAAGCTTTAAGAGCCTCATTTTCAGGAATTGTCATAAGAATATAAGAAGTTATACTTGGATGCACCTTTGTGACTTTTTGGAGCCCTTCAAGTCCTCCTTCATCAATATCCCTTTTGATGAATCCACCTTGTTTGTCCCTAAGGTGAAGGACACTCTCTAGGAGCAAAAAAGATGGGAAGACATTATCTGCCATGGGAATACATTTTTCTAGCCCTCAAAGCACCTTCTCCCAGAGCCAGACAGGTGGCAGAAATATGTGGTATATAAAGATGCAAGGTTCTTCTCAGGACTCCTATGGAGACAGATCCCCTCATAGCAGAGGGGGGAAACTAATGGAAGGTGCTTCCCCCCTGGTAGAGGTGTCCCACAACATTAATGCTTCAGAGGTCCCTTTCCTGAGAACACTTTTCAGCATCCTTGAATGTTACTCGATCGCTGCACTGTGGTGGCCATTGGGGAGCACTTATCTCTACACCCAGAAGCTGGATAGCCATTACCAAACATACCTGCATGCAGAGTATAATATCCAGTGGTTATTGCATGACATTATCCCTTCTACACCCAAAACATAACAAAGGAATTCCCAACATTCCACCCAGTCAAAAAAAGCAGCAGCCATAGAAATAGAAAAGCTGCTGAGGAAAAGGGTAATCCAAGCAGTCCCCCCCAGACAAACAAGGATGTGGAATCTACTTAAAATTATTTTTAGTGCCAAAACAGACAGGGGATATAAGACCGATTTTTAGATCTCGACAATCTAAATTAATTTGTGAAGCACCCAAAGTTCTGGATGCTCATGGTTTAGTGCATTCTACCACTGCTACAGAAGAGTGATTGGAATTGCTCTATTGATTTCCAGAATGTGTACTACCACGTAAAGATACACAGGCACACCAAGAGATATCTATGCTTCTGGCTGGAAGCCAGTCACTATCAGTTCAGACACCTGCCCTTTGGTCTCACCACAGCCCCCAGGGTGCACCCGAAGTACATAGCAGTGGTTGCAGCTCACCTGAAACTGTATGGATTCCTGATGTTTCTTTATTTAGACACCTGGCTCCTTTCTGCTTCCACCAAGCCTCTACTGATCAAACACAGGGATTACTTGCACTGTCTGTGTCTTTGATTAGGCATTACAATAACATAAACCAAATCTCAACTCTCCCATACTCATGCTGTAGAATTCATTGGTGCTCATCTAGGTACCATAATACAGACAACAAGTTTACCACAGACAAGGTAAAACAATCTAAGGATCCAAGCCTTGCATACGAGGATACTAAAATGGACCCTTGTGGTACAGTGTTCAGTAGGGCACCATCCTCTGATATCACCTTTTCAAATTATGAATATTTGCAAACACATAGCCTGGTGGTTTCATAGAGAAGTTGTTTCTCTCAGTCACTCTTTTATTCTTCCATTGTCCAAGGCCATGGTGAGAATGGATGCCTCCCAACTAGGGTGTGGGAGGCATTACTTGGAAAGGACAGTCCAAGGCACATGGTCTCAGTTAGATGCTGATCTTCACATCAATATCACAGAAATGAGAGCAGTCCCATTGGTGTTGCAGGTGTTTCAAGATGTTCTCCCTCTAGGGATGGCAGCTATTTGGATGAACAACATGCCAGTAGTCTGGTATGCCAACAAATTGGGGGGGGGGGCTCATCCTACCCCCCTATGTCAAGAGGCAATGAGAGTATGGCAAAGGATCAACATTTCTGGTGACTTTCTATTGGTATTCCATATTCCAGGGAAATCCAACATGCTAGCAGGCAAACTGATTAGGTCCATTTTACTTTTTCCTGAGTGATCTCTCAATCAGTTTGTGTCAGAAATAGTATTTCTGCAATGGGACCAACCATGCTGCAAACCTAGTTGCTTCTCTCCTCAATTCTAAATGCAGTAGGTACTTTGCCCGGATCCCCCAGAGGATTATGTACCAACAGACTATCTGATTCATGATTGGTCCCCCTGGTCTTCTGAAAACCTTTCCCTACCTCCCCTCATTCCCAAGTTTCTCCAAAAAGCATTTTGGCGGACAAGCAAGGTAATTCTCATTGTTCCATTCTGGCATCATTAAGTGTGGTTCCCCTTCCTGTGGTCTCATCTAGTCCACCTTCCTTCGGTGCTGGACCCTCCTCAGGACCTTGTAACTCAATTATCCTGGGTGCCTCATCAGGACATTCAATCCCTCATATTGACCACATGGTTTCTCTACTTTCAGTGATGGCTACAAATGTCAGGCTTTCTTTCCCAGTTTGTCACATCCTTAAATCATCCCAAAATATGTCTACCAGGAAGGTTTATAAGATCAAGTGGAAAAGATTTTCTATTTGGGCCCCTCAGAGACAATTAGATCTGTTTTCAGCACATATTCTAGCTGTTTTTGACTTCCTCACTTCCATTTTCAACAATTAAATTGAAACTTGCTGCCATTTCAAGTTTTCACATAGGCAGAAACCATCTTTCTTTACTCTCTCCCTTTCTTAAGGGTACTCTTTTACTCTCGCTCCCTCTCTTTCCTTCATTGGATCTAACAGTTACTCTTCAAGCTTTGACCTAACCTCCCTTCAAGCCTTCAGCCAAGACAGAATTAAAGTTTTTGTCATGGAAAACTCTTTTCCTGGTTGCTATAACATCAGCTAGATGGGTATCGGAACTCTAGATGCTTTCCTCCCAGCCACCATACCTGATTTTTCATAAGGACAGAGCATCCCTTCAGGCTAACTCTTCATTCCTGCCTAAAGTTGTGTCAAATGCAAATCTTAGCCAATCTATCTGTCTACCAGTTTTCTTTCCAAGTTTTTCTAACAAGACAGAATGCATGTACCTATGGGATGTTCATAGGCAAATTAGATTCTATATTCAGAGCTAAAGATCTCAGAAATCAGAACAATTGTTTCTTTCCTTTTCTAAAACTAAATTGTGTGAAGCAGTATCAAAAGTAACATTGTCTAGATGGCTCACTGATTGCATTGGTTTTGTCTAGAAGAGTAAAGTATTATCATTGACCAAATCACCTAAGGACCAGTCCACCAGATCTATGGCCACATCATTTGCTTTTTGGTCCAGAACATCTATACATGATATTTGTGCAGCTGCTACATGGTCCATTGTTCACACCTTTATAACTCATAGCAAATTGGACATCTTATCTAGAGTAGGCCAGCATTTGGCTCTGCTGTACTCAGGAATATCCTTCCACGAGGACCACCCATGGTTACTCTAGCTGGGGACTCTGTCCCATCAATTGAGGAAGGGATGAAAAAGACAACATCAGGTATTAAAGTCATGTATTCGCCTTCTCTGCATCTGTGTTGTGTGTTTCACCCTTTCTCAACTTCCCAACCTTTCTATTTCATAATCTCCTAGTATGTCCTTTCCCTGTCAGGCATGCTATGTGAGCTCTGGTATCCTTCTTTTTCTCTGTCTTTGAACTATAATTGGAACACCCCTTGTTCAGAGTATGGTAATGGTTAGTGATACTTTGACACATATTAGTTAGCAGAATAGAAGGCAAACTCAATCTGAGATAACTAAGGAGAAGAGGGGTGTGATGCCCCTCCACTGGCAACATTAATCAAGGAGCCTCAGTCCTCCCACTAGCACCATTGGGGGACATACATTGGGAGGATGACAGGTACACACACATTATTTCCAGATACAGCTCTCTGCATCTAGTACAATTTCCCTTAAGAGCACACATACACCACATTCAGTCTGTGGCTGGTTTCTACCTCTTTCTCCACATCCCCAAAAAGACTCTCCACTGGCACAGCTATAGAGTTGAGATCTCAGCTGAGTGACCAAGCCAACACCTCCAGCACCCTCTCTGTCCAACCAGTGTTTTGTGTCCCTGCCCAAGTAACTGACACAACTACTCGGTTTACTAGCTATACCCCCTTCTACCCAGACAATACAGTAGTATCAGCTACTTTAAGGCCCTTAACTAAGGGTGCCCAATCTTACTGTGTAATATTACTGTCAATACAAATGGTAGTTTGGACAAGAGCAAGGCTATTAGGAGTGGCCCACACAGTGTCACCAAATAAATAGGCAAGCACTCACAAAACTTAAATATCTCTAGACGTATCAGCCACAATGAAATGTTTAAATATATTTAATAATAAATATTAAAAGAACAAGAAAATACTCCATATATATTTACAGTGACAACAGAGTTCAAAATCACAGGAAATATTTAAAACGACATTGCAGTACAGCCTCAAATACATAAAGAAAAGCATTTAAATTAAGCTTTGCTATATTCCTGCGTATATCTAAGAGAATCACTATAACCTAGAAACTTTCTCGTAGCAAGGCAGATGTGTGGTGAATGGTTCTTGTTGTCATGTCAAAGAATACAGAATGCCGTCTCTCTCTCTCTCAGATAGTTCTCATATTAATTTCTCAAATATTACTGCTGGGATAGCTTGTAGAATGACATAATTTCTTGTCATCTGACTCTATCCCAGGTGAAACCCCCTACTGCTGGAATCTGGCAGTATTTAGCACCTACCTGTTAAAATACATGCACAAGGACTTTTCCTCAGATCTTTGACAAATGGTGGAAGTCATAAAAGAATAAACCACTTCCAAGACAATACAGAAAGCTCCTTAGTTTTCGACATTGTAACTCCTTGCTGCACTGAAACTGAAAGACGACACATTTTCGTATGACCTAGCCATAAAGTATTTTAATTTCAGCTGTTTTTCTGAAGTTTTGCAAGTCAACCTCTTGTATTCCAGTTTCCCTTGTTAAAATATATACATTTAAACAGTTACAATAGTGTATGTACACGTCTATTCAATTCCAGTAGGGTATGCTGTGGATACATTTCAAACAACACTTTGTAAAATACCTCTTCAGCACACGTCTGTACAAACCATCCTAAATGACATACTACAGCTTTAATACATTTGTAACATAAACATCTTATATGAATCATTTTGATATTCACAAATGACATATAATTATTTACAAAATTCCAGATAGCTGGGCTGGTAGTATCTCTTTTCATGACAAGGGGATTAAGGATAAGGGAGGGAACTCAAGTTGTGCAGCCTGAAGTCTAACAAAGTAGCCAAGATAGGATCAGAGGTCAGATCCATGACCCATCAGTTGAGGAAGGAAGAAACAGGCAACACAGTTATGGTCAGTGCATAAATTAAATTTATAGAAATGATAGCAACTGACAAATTAAAAAAAAAAGATCTTTTTGATACGGATTTAAGAAAGACCCCAAAGACTCTAAAAGTTTTATACCCCAAGCAGACCTCAAATAATTTTTCCTCAGGTAGATAGCAAATGCTGGAGGTCTGATGGAGAAGAAAGAGGTATGTTTTGAAAATGTAATGAGTTGGCAAATTTTAAAAATTCCCTACAGAGTACTCTATCAGAAATATTGGGTGAGCAAATGACTGTAAGTAATAACTGGATTCACAATCTAAATTACCTAAGGCCACAATAAAGGCCCTTATAAGTTTAATGCCAAAAAAAAAAAAAAAAAAAAAAAAAAAATCAAAAAAACTAAATACTAAATTTTTGAGGTTATGAGTATTATAGGTTATAGGAATTACTAAAAGAACTGGAAGAAAGAGAAAAGAAAAAAGAAGAGGTAAATGGAAATTGGAAAAAATGGGAACATTATAACACTCAGGAGGAGGAGGAGTGAGGCAGGAATTCAGCAATTTTGTGTAATGTTGGACTGATGATAGTAGCAAAGAAAATATATGTGGTGTATATTGTATTTAAATGAAAAATGCTAAAAAGGTTTGTTTTATTTTCTATTTACGTATATGTTTGTGTTACATCTTAAATGAAAATTTAATAAACGTGTTTTAAAAAACACTAACATTTTTATCGTGCTAGTAAAAAGATTTTTATACTTTGAAATGATGTATAGAACTGAGCAGTCTAGATCTGCAGTAAAATCTGTGGCAAATCCTGGTATGAACAAAAAAGTCATAGCTGCAGATAAAACTTGTTTTAAATGTGGAAAATTGTCTCATAGCTAGATTTGTTTTCAAATGATAGTAACACACTGCAATATCTATGAAAACTATCACCTGTAAAAGCTGACATTATATGTATAGAATGTGATAAATTATCTGATAGGGTTGTTGAAAATGCATCATGTTACTGTCCTACTGCAAAATGTCTTAAATAATGGCAGAAAACTGGAAGGACTGTTAAACTCTGGCACTACGGTGACACTTACAAAAGAGCAATATGTATATAAAAAATATTGCTGGCATAGCAGTAAAAGTGGCATTCAGTAGTAGATATAAAAATATCCCATTACTAAGATAGAAGAACAAACAATGTTTGTGAAGGTAATTTACCCTGTTGTCATTCCCAGTTTAACTCACACTGTGATAATAGGGTAATATTTTTCCCACTTTAAAGAGAAGTAGGAACAATGGGAAGGTGTTAGTTTTTTTGACAGACCAGTATATCAGTGCAGAGAGTGCAGATGACTAGATAATGAGTCTACGGATATACCTCTGCCTCACCTGGAGGAGGGAGAAGTGAACAGTGTATGGACTCAAAGATCTAGGTATAATGTCAAAAAGTCTAAAGGTACACATGGTTTTTTGGGGATATAGAGGGAGGAAGTATATACACTATTTAAAGAAAAATGCCAATATACCCGTATAACAGGTCAACTTGTAGAAACAGAACCTGTAGATGCGTGAAACTTACTAAAATATTGAAGTCTGCTGTGATATAGCAGTCTGCAGAACCAGAAGAAGGAAGAGACTTACTCAGCAAGGCATTATGGCTAGCAAGTGTTGTAAGGCATAAAGAAGAAAATGTTATTGCAGCCTGAAATATTTTGCAAAGAGAACTGTTTTTACTGTCTGAAAAAAAAGTAGCAAAGCAGTGAATGGATGTATTGTTACAACCTGAAAATTTTGTACAGCACGGAGTAGAAATGACTAGCAGGATATAAAGAAAAAGAATATCTCAGTGAAAATGTAGTTTCTAACAGAAAATGGAGTTAGCAGGTTTGGAAAGTATACTATTCCAGCTGAATACTAAACATTCTGTTAAGCTCTGACAGCTCCAGAAAGAGAGAATTCTAAGCAGCAAGTGGATGTGGAAATGGAAATGTAACAATAAGGAAAAACTTGCCAGGGTGGTTAAAGAGCGAGACTAGTTCCTGGCAAGAGTTCTAAACTCATTCTGTCGGTGTATGACAGAAACTTCAAATTAGGAAAGGCTCTGGGCAACAGCTATTATTTATTAAGGATGAGGAGTAAAACTGAAGCCAAATTCTATTCTGTTGTAGCCTTAACACAACGAGAGTAATCCACAGAAGAAAAAGGAAATTGAGAAAGATGAACCATACTGAGACAAAGGGAGAGCAACCAACAGAAAAAGAAGAGGTGAGATGGTGGTGCTCAGTCACTTAGAAACAGAATGTGAGCCATATAAATGACAGGAACATGAGAATGCATTGCCTACTGAGAAACAATATAGCCTTGCACAGGCCCCCAGAGATATTTTTGTAGAGTCAAAATAAAGGAGCTCTAAATAAGAGGAAGACGATTCCATGTATTAGGTTCACGCAAAAAGTGTTCAAGAAAAAAATGATGTAGTAGGGACAGTTACTGACACCAAATAATAGCAATAGCAGTTGCCTTTTGTAGGAGAGGAATTAAACACTGAGATCCTACTGACTGTATTGACAGTGAATAGGCAATATCCTCTACCTCACAAAAGAGCAGTCATAAGGAAACTCTGGAGTTGGCTGATCTTCAGGTAAGCTGATTACATTTTAATAAGACAAAGCAGAGAAAATATAGCTGAAGCTGTAGTGGAAGAAGCTGAACAAAATGCTGTACTATTTTATCTATGCTTTGAGTTACATAACAACTTGCTGCATGGGGTAAATAAGCCTGTAGTAAGGCAGCAAAGCAGGGTACTGAATAAGCTTACATGTTTAAGTAAAAAAAAGGCAGGCAGCTTATGCAGTCAGGGTAACCTATCTCTCAAAGCATTAAATCAGAATCAAATGAAAGAGTAGAGAATTAGAAGACCAAGGAATTAAAAATGAGTAGGAGTCCAGTGTTACGTAATGTCTTAAACTTGAAAACTATAAGTGACATGGAATGCAGCAGGTGAAAAACCGGCATCCCATTGTAAGACATAGGATGTTCTACAAAAACAGGTTGACAAATGGGGCACAGATATTTTAGACAGCATGGATTCATCAGTTTAGTTCCCACAATTCCCCATCTTTCTTCCCACATGTTTCTCTTTCCTGTGACTCGATCCCTGGGCGACTTTCTTGACTCCAATATGCACCTGAATTTCCTTCTTGTATCCAATCGGCCAAGGTTTCTACATGTATGGGGTTTGTTCCAGGCACTGGGGGGAGTCTCTATGGCAATCTATCCTCCAGCATGTTTTGTTTATTGTGATGACAAGGTTTAGATCCCAGTGGCTCTGCTCTGAGGGATAGATGACAAGTATTATCTCCCTGGAGTCATGGTTTGAGGGTATGGTATTTTCAGAGAGCATAGATTCCTTTAGACGGTTTGACGACATAGCTGTATGTTTTAGAGATCCTTTCTGAGTAGAGACGTATATCAGGCCAGTATAGCTGGAGTTTTTTTATGAGGTAATGAGGGGCACTGCTTTAGTGTGCAGATTCCTTTAGAGAGGCATTTCTGAGGCCTTTCCAGAATATGCAGATGTGATGAGGCATACCAAATGGGAATGACCTGACCTTTTTTTTCTGGATGAAAGCCCCTTTGGTGTGGAGGTGTGCCACATAGAAAGATTTCCTGAAAGTTGTGTGATCTGTGTTTACATAGAAAGATTTCCTGTGTGTTGTGGTGTCCCTAAGTCTCTTATCACACTTTCTGTGTTTAGTGTACTGCCACCTATATATGGTAATTCATGGATACATGTTTTTACCAAAGGATATAAATATATTTCTTGATATTGAGCTTGAGCAAAGGTTGGCTCATATTTCTTGTTTCTGAGCTTGAGCCCATGGCTCCAAGCAGTCATCATCTGTTTCTCAATACTCCTTTTGTAGAGTATCCACACAGTTTGGTGCAAGCCAATGGCCCCCAGTAGTCCACTATCTGCAAACTTTTGTTAGCCAGAGTCCAACAAGAGCCGCCTATGGACCAGACTATGATGCAAAACAACTTCATCACTTGTCTTGTCTGGGAGGTACTCCAAGTGTCACTTGTCTGGAGCTGGATTTGGACGGGCTACTTTAAATGTGGTTGTTGGGTGGGATTATTTAGCAACCCATTGGGTGACATATAGGGATGTTGTCCCAATCCTAGGAAGTTTAGGCCTTGATTCCAGTTAGATAGGATGGTTTCAAAATCTTACCCTTTGTCTAGATAGGCTGTGTTGACCACCTTAGAGTCAATCAGGTTCAGGGAGACCAGATGTTCCCTCACAACAAACTTCAGGGAGACAAGATCGGTGAAGGTCACAAATCAAAACTTTGTTTATAAGTTCCATGACATCCATGCCAATGTTCTTTGTTTATAAGTTCTTGTCACACTCGGATCCATGGTGGGATCCTAAGGCTTGTCAGACTGATGTTGTGAATTGGGATCCAAGGCTCAGTGGATATTAAAGGACATGAGTTGAGGCTATGAGGCTAAATGAAAACATGAGGTGAGGCTATGCAGTCTGCGCTGCTTAGTTCATGTAGTACACAGCCCGGTATGTCATGTAGTCTCAGATGGCCGGTATTCTTTGGCTTTATGAGAGTATTCTTTGTGGTAGGTATTATTAAAATATGTGTGGCCATTATTACCTGCCATGGCATGGGGGGTGAGAGGGGGTGAAGGAGACTGGTGAAGACTGGGTGAAGTTGGGGAATAATCGATCTGCAGTATATTTGGTTTTATCCTTCGATCAGTATGAGAATGCAGAGCAGTTCTTCTTCAGACATATGGATATATTGCACTTTAGATTCTGACATAGTTATAGAATCTTTGTGGTTGTCTTGAATCTTTGAGGATTTTATTTCTGTAACTAGCTTTGAGATTTTATATGGCAGTTCAGTTTTTACTGAGGTTTTTTCTTTTTTTGCAAAAAGTTTTTTCCTTTTTTTCCTTTTTTGTTTTTGGTAGGCTTTTCACCTTTCAGATTTTATGGAGAGATTGGACCTTTTTTTTGGATTTTTTGGTGATAGCACGTTTGGATGCATTTGGGATGTGCATCTCATAGAAGTGCCTTATGTGCTCGCATTAGTTGAACTTGTAGGATTCAGCAGTTCATGGCCTGGATCCTTATTGCATGAAGTGTCATGAAGAGCATGGACTTGGACGGAAGTTGGCTTTTTATTATTTTGGAGAAGTTTTTTATGGTGGTTTGGGTGATGTGGGGTGGGTGGGATGTGCTTAGTTAAGGGTGAGACTAACGAGGCCGATGGACCAACGAGGGAGTGCATGATGGTATGGAGCAGGTCTGGTATGCTGGCATGACCAGGTCCTGGATACTGGGATCTGGTGGGAGTTGACTCCAGTGAATTCCAAGGCGTTGGAATTATGAAAGAAGGTGTTGGTTAAGTAAAGGTGTTGTTGTGAGTTAAAACCCAGTAGTATTAAGTTAAAATCACCCATTATGTGTTTCCATTATAATTTATTCCAGCAGTATTGTTTAGAAAGGTAGTGAGGGGGGGTGGGTATGGTGGGGGATCTGCTACAGTTTACAGTTTGTCAACAGTCTTACTGAAGGTTTAGTTGCACTTGGAGAATTTCAGACAGACACATTGTGTTAACTACCTGGTGGTGGTGTCCTGTTTAGAATATTGACACTTCTCACCTCCTTTGTTTTTTAGTTGGTTTGGTGGCCGAAAAAAAAAAAGTGTGTTGAGAAGAGTTGTAGCCTGGGGTTGCAGGCTCTCTCTTGCCTTGACAGGTCTCAGTTCACAGATGAGATATCATGTTCTCCATTTTTTTTTAGGACCAGAGAGTGCATTTTTTTGGTTTAGACTTCTAGCATTGAGTAGCATTACCTTAATGTATGCTTTGTAGCATCTTTGAGTCTAGCAAAGAAGAACCAAGTTTAAAGGTTATGGTGCTTTTATGAAATTCAAAACTGCTGGTGAGCAGGACGAAGCATGTGTTTTCAAGTGTGCAAGACCCCCCCCCCCCCAAATAATAGTGTAGTAAGTATAATAAAAGTAGTTCTAATGGGTTAGATAAATGCTTTCTCAAGCAATAGTTAGTTATTCTTCCCAAATGAAACACTTTAGAAAAAAACATGTACTAATGCTTTTAAAGATTATCTAGAAACTCTGGAAACAATATGTACGAGTGTTCAGAGAACAATAGTATATAATGCAGTATTGTACATCATTTTTATGGGAAAAGGATTTATGGTACAAGGAAATAAACTAGCTGTTTTTGTGTACCTTTCGATACTGAAAGTGAAGTAGGAAGCTGCAATGCAGAGAGGGTATTTGTGTTAGTTAAATGCACAGCTGAATGCTTCCAGAAATCCGTAATTTTTGACATCTTTCCAGAGGACCAGAGCATATCTCAATTTCAAGAGTGTAGGGTAGTCCCATCATTTCAAAGTAAAGGTATTAAACATACATCATAAAGGATGTATAATGGAAACACAAGGACAAGGGGACTTAAAGCTTGAATACAGGTATAAGCTTTGATTCCTGAAAATCTTAACTAAACTTCAGGCTACTTTTTTTTTGTGATAATAGAGAACACATATGTGGTAATCTGTAGAGTTAGATATAATGATAGAAGAAAGCCAGAAGAGATATACCTACATCATTCTGAAACTGTAGAAGGAAGGAAACATCTCTGTAGTTAGCATAACAGAAGCTGTGATGTCCCCACTCTGGGCCATTAATCAAGGAGCTTGAATCCTCACCACTGACAGTGGAGAGGGATGTTAACTTGGAACACAGATGAATACACTCAGTATTTCCTGATGTATATCTCTGCATCAAGCACAATTTCCCTTAAGAGTACACAGGGAAAACATTCAGCTTGGGGTCTGAATTTCTTTATATTTATCTCCCTACTGGGCCCCAGTAAGGGTCCCCACTTGCACAGGTATAGGTTTATGTCCTCAGGTGAGTGTCCAAGCCAAGTCCTCCAACACCCTCTGTGTGAAACCAGTACTTTGTGTCCCTGCTGCAAGTAGCTGACATGCACACACTGTGAGATTTGATTTTCACACACACACACACACACACACACACACACACACACACACACACACACACACACACACACACACACACACACCTGGGAAAGGCTGGCACAGATTTACCTGCTGTGCCCCCTTCTGCCCAGACTATAAGGTAGTTATCACTGCCACCAGATATTACAAAGCCAGCTACCTAAGGCTCTTGTAAGGGTCCCCATTTATACTGAGTGAAATTAATATTAATACATATGGTAATGTTGACCAAACAGCAGGCTTCAGGACTAGCCACAGTGTCATCAATAGCTACACGTACTCTGAAATTTTAAAATATTCTCTAAAGGACAAGCCCCAATGAAAAGTTTAAATATATTTAATAATAAATAATAAAAGAACACAAAAATATAAAATATCTATTTACAGTAAACACCACAATTTCAGTCACAGGAACTATTAAAAATAACACAGCTGGAAAGATTTACACAGGTACAGGAAAAACAATACTTAGCTGTTCTTACTATATTTTCCTGACTGAAATAGAGAATTATTGTTTCTATTTGCTTAATAGAGCAAGGCAAGATGAAGTAGGTGAAGGATCCTTCTATGTCAGGTTCCAAGAAACAGACAGTCCTGAGACTTCTGTCTCACCTAATATTAAAACATTATTTCTGTACAGAATTACATCATATACAGCTGGGCATCTGACTTCTGGTTCCCATGCAATCCTCCATTGCTATAATACACACACAAGAGCATTGCTCAGGTCTGGTGCAGCTTCTGGTAGTCATAAAACAATTACAGACTTCTACTCCTCTTACAGAGACTAACAAGCCATGCATCTTGCAGACATTGCATTTCTGGCTTCATTCAAAACTGTGAGATAACATCTTTATGGCCTAGGCCCATTAAGTTAATTTCTTACTATTTTCCAAAGTTAGCTGGAGTTAGCTTAACCTCTTCTCTTCCAGTATCCTCTGTTAAGATATATATATATATATATATATATATATATATATATATATATATAATTCAGTTATAATACAGTCAGGACCCACTGTTGGTTAACACAAGCGACTTTACAAATTCATTTTCAACACAAGCATCTGCACAAATCAGTTTAATATTAAAATAACATATAATTCTTTACTAAATTCCAGCTAGCTGTGCTAGCATATGTTACACATCCACTGCCCTGCTTCAACTGGTGTGTCTGGCAATACCTCATTTTGTCACAGCAGTGATTAGTGAATCTGGAAAGAAGGAAAACTATATGCCTGCAGCTCAAGTATAGGATATCCTCTTTAAGCCACATAAACAATAATGAATGAAGTTTCTTTTACGGAGAAGGGTGGTGCTATCAGGGATACCTGGAGGACTCGGTCTGATTTAAAATCATTATAAGACTATTTGGGATGAAAAAGGTTAGTTTAGAGCTCTGCAAAATACTACAACCCCCAAAGAAAGGCCATATTGGTAGCAAAAACTAAATTACTTAAAGGGTATGTAATAGAGTGGCCACAGAGTGACAAAATCAGTTCCATAGTGTCAGTCCTAGGGCTTCAGGGAGTGAATTGGAGCTGGTTTGAATATTACAAGCAATGCAATACTATACAAGACAACAGTGGCCCAACTGATGGACTGGAGAGACTAACAGAGAGGTTGGAGATAGTAGTAGGTGGGCTACAGCCATTCAAAAATAAAGGGATGGATTTGTCTGGCTCAACCCCCCCACAAAGAGGATGGCCTGTTTTGAGCATGCAGACCATCTGTTAGGGATGAAACCAAACAGAAGAAAATAACGTGATGAAAGATATATAAATGTTGGGATAAATAATGTTTGTGACTCAAAAATATGTACATAGTAGTGTATATTATATTTGCAAACCAAAAGTGTGCAAATAGAGTGCTTTTTTCTTTAAATGTATTCAGTGTTTTGTTCAGTGGTATCTGTTACTTTTAAGAATAGAGAGGATCCTTCCTGTATTATAAAGAACAGCTTTTCCGAATGATTATTTTGAGATACATGGGTTGCCTCAAAAAACATGACCTATCAAGACCACTTGATTCACTTTTCAAGTAGAGCCTCAAAACAGGCTACATTTCAAGCAAATGGAGGATGACAACAGTTCACAGGTGTTTACTAGGCTAATGACCACAAGGGCCTTTTTAAGCCTAGCAATGCATCCTAGATCGCTAATAAGTTCTGGTACCCTTGTTAAGTGTAAGCAGGGACTTCAGAGATGAAACATTTACAAGTAGGGGCATGGAAGCTGAAGTAGTTACAGGCTGCCTGTGTTCATTAGACACATAGGTGCCAAACCAAGGATGAATTTCCTGTTCCTCATCCAATTGTCCAAGTTACATGCTCTACATGGATGGGGAGCCTGTTCAGAGAAAAGGTAGTCTGTGAGATATACACCTGTCTCTCCAGCAGATCCTATTTATATCATAGGCAAAGTTTAAGTCTTTAGAACAGGTAATTCTGGTGCTGCTTGTTTTGTAGATATGCAGGAGGTCCATCAGAGTGGGATCTAATAATGCCTTGTATGCCAGGCATAGATCTCCCCTCAACAGCCTGTTAGGAGACAGAATACAGGGATGGGGCCTTGAGGCAGTCTGCACAGGACATGTTATCTACTCCCTGTATTCTTTTAGTGAGAAGCCTCTGTGGATGTTCCAGTTGTTGGATATGCCTGGTTAGATACATACCACAGGGGGCATTGTACTCAATGATAGGTCTGGTGAATGCCGAATACAGTGTAACAATTACTTCCTTGAACCTAGATGCCATATGTTTGATTATAAGTTGCACAGCATAGAATGATTTCCTCACTACTGTAGACACATGACAGTTGAAGGCTAAATTACTGTCTATGTGTGTCTCCAAGTCCCTGACTACTGAGTCAAGTCTTAGTGGTTTATTGTCAATGTGATAGTTACCGGTGGTGGATGACTTCCCAAAGATACTATTATGCATTTCTTAGAGTTTTGTTTTCATACATGGCTCTGACACCAGTTATTTGTCTGTGACAGCCCTTCCTGGAGAACATTTGTGTCAGTGGGGGATTCAATGACAGCTCCTAATATGCAAACATCTGCAAATTTAGTCAGCCAGAGACCTTTGATATTGATCTTGGCTTCAGACAATTAAATGCCAAAAAGGACCGGTCCTGGGACCAATCCCTGAAGGACTTTTCTTGTAATTGGCTTCTATGTAAAGGTGGACTCCCCAGTTCTAACTTCCTGGGTCCTGTTTGTGAGCCATCTGGCTACACACTGGGTGACATAAGGGTTTGAACCTAAACTCTTGAGTTTTTCAACAATGCAAGAGTAGGGTATTGTGTCAAATGTCTTGACCAGGTCAATGTCGGCAGTATAAATCATTTTGCCCTCTTCCATTGCTTCCTGTATTATAAAAGAACAGCTTTTCCGAATGATTATTTTGAGATAAATGGGTTGCCTCAAAAAACATGACCTATCAAGACCACTTGATTCACTTTTCAAGTACAGCCTCAAAACAGGCTACATTCCAAGCAAATGGAGGATGACAACAGTTCACAGGTGTTTACTAGGCTAATGACCACAAGGGCCTTTTTAAGCCTAGCAATGCATCCTAGATCGCTAATAAGTTCTGGTACCCTTGATAAGTGTAAGCAGGGACTTCAGAGATGAAACATTTACAAGTAGGGGCATGGAAACTGAACTAGTTACAGGCTGCCTGTGTTCATTAGACACATAGGTGCCAAACCAAGGATGAATTTCCTGTTCCTCATCCAGTTGTCAAAGTTACATGCTCTACATGGATGGGGAGCCTGTTCAGAGAAAAGGTAGTCTGTGAGATATATACATGTCTCTCCAGCAGATCCTATTTATATCACAGGCAAAGTTTAAGTCTTTAGAACAGGTAATTCTGGTGCTGCTTGTTTTGTAGATATGCAGGAGGTCGATCAGAGTGGGATCTAATAATGCCTTGTATGCCAGGCATAGATCTCCCCTCAACAGCCTGTTAGGAGACAGAATACAGGGATGGGGCCTTGAGGCAGTCTGCACAGGACATGTTATCTACTCCCTGTATTCTTTTAGTGAGAAGCCCTCTGTGGATGTTTCCAGTTGTTGGATATGCCTGTTAGGAATTTTTACATACCACAGGGGGCATTGTACTCAATGATAGGTCTGGTGAATGCCGAATACAGTGTAACAATTACTTCCTTGGACCTAGATGCCATATGTTTGATTATAAGTTGCACAGCATAGAATGATTTCCTCACTACTGTAGACACATGACAGTTGAAGGCTAAAATACTGTCTATGTGTGTCTCCAAGTCCCTGACTACTGAGTCAAGTCTTAGTGGTTTATTGTCAATGTGATAGTTACCGGTGGTGGATGACTTCCCAAAGATACTATTATGCATTTCTTAGAGTTTTGTTTTCATCCATGGCTCTGACACCAGTTATTTGTCTGTGACAGCCCTTCCTGGAGAACATTTGTGTCAGTGGGGGATTCAATGACAGCTCCTAATATGCAAACATCTGCAAATTTAGTCAGCCAGAGACCTTTGATATTGATCTTGGCTTCAGACAATTAAATGCCAAAAAGACCGGTCCTGGGACCAATCCCTGAAGGACTTTGCTTGTAACTGGCTTCTATGTAAAGGTGGACTCCCCAGTTCTAACTTTCTGGGTCCTGTTTGTGAGCCATCTGGCTACACACTGGGTGACATAAGGGTTTGAACCTAAACTCTTGAGTTTTTCAACAATGCAAGAGTAGGGTATTGTGTCAAATGTCTTGACCAGGTCAATGTCGGCAGTATAAATCATTTTGCCCTCTTCCATTGCTTTGATGACCTTCACAAAGAAGTCCACTAGGTGGACTAGGCATGACCTGCCCTTGATGAAACCATATTGGGTTGGGTACAGTGGCTGGAGGTTTCCTATGTCATTAATGACATTTCCATGATAATTCTTTACATGACTTTGTATATGAGACTAGTGAGACTTATGA
Organism: Protopterus annectens; assembly: GCF_019279795.1. Classification (NCBI taxonomy): domain Eukaryota; kingdom Metazoa; phylum Chordata; order Ceratodontiformes; family Protopteridae; genus Protopterus; species Protopterus annectens. Next base: position 1,851,575,288 of record NC_056739.1, on the reverse strand, counting down.
GTCTGTAGTTTCCAGGGTCTGTAGATAGCCCACTTTTGTGCAGATGGATGACTGTTGCTGTTCTCCATATGTGAGGCAAGAAGCCTGTTTGTAGGCTGCAGTTAAATAGCAATTCAAGAGAATCTGATAGATCATGTTTCAGGTTGTTTAGAAGGCTTCCAGGAATATTGACTGGGCCAACTGAAGCTGTGTTCTTGGCCTTAGAGAGAACATTAAGGACCTGTTCCCTAGGGATAGCAGGGGGAGATCTATTTGTTGGTATTTCCAGATGAAAAGTTGAGGGGGAGAAAGGGGTAAAGTTGTAGCTGAATTCTTCAGCCAGTAGGTTTGCTATATCTCAGTTTAGATGGCTCCATTAACAATGAGGTCTGCACACAAATGTGTATTGCCTTTGAACTAAAGAATGCCTAATGGTTGTCCTTGGCCTGAGATACCACATTTACCTCAAATTTGGCTTTGGTAGACTTTATTTGTCCTCTGAGTTGTTTGTTTAGTTTGATGAGACTGCTTTTATCCTGCTGGGTGCTGCACCTTCTAATTTTTGCCATGATTTTCTACCTTATGTTATACAGTCTATTGATGATGTGATTTCACCAGGGTGGCTTGTTTTTTGAGTTAGTTCTGTACTTCTTCCTGATGGATACAGCTGCCTGTATGCAGCTATTGACACACTTGTATAGGGTTTCTGTGAACCGTTCCGCATTTGCAAGGTTATCACTACATATTAGAAGGTTAGACTTAGAGTAATTCCTAAATATTCCAAGGTTAGCTAGGATTCCAGGTTTTATTTTTACTTCATGGGAGACCATTTTGTGGTCTGACCTTACTACAGATGACATTACACTTAGGGGGTGTGCAGCACTCTCCATATTAGTGAGGACAAGATTCAGTATGGTTGCACCCCTGGATGGTGTATTGACAACCTGGTCCAGGAAGTTTTCATTTACAAAAGCCAGGAATCCTTGTGCATGTACTTATGGTGATGTATATGCCTCCCAGTTAATAGTAGGATAATTAAAGTTGCTCATGAATATGGTATTGGGTTGGATGCTGAGTATTTCCAATAAGTTTAAGTACATGGTATGAGTTCCCTGGGTCATAGAGGGGACCTATAGCTTGCAAGGAATTGGTATTGGATTTTGCCTGTGGTGATTTGAACATGGAGAAGCTCAAGTGCATTGTCCTGTTTGACCAGCCTTAAGGTTCATATTTATTTTTTGATGTAAATCAAGACACCTCTATCTTTAGTCCCTGTCCATGAAGTAGCTGGTCTAAATGTGTGGAAGTTATTACCTTGCACTGTCGGTATGCTGTCAGCAGCTTTAAACCATGTCTCAGTGACTGTACAGGCATCAGTATTCTTTAAGGTGATAAGAGTTTCTAGTGAGTGGACTTTTTTGTTTAGATTTTCTTGGCTTTAATTTTCTATGTCAGAAGTATTTTTAGTTTGACATTGCCTAAAAAAGGCACTATGGAGGAGGATAATGTTTTAGCTAAATTTTGAAAGCCTAGAGGGGAGAGTTGCAGTGGCGGCTGGTGACTTCAAATCAAAGGGGGGCTGCAGGAGACAGATGAATGGGTGGGGCCAATGGGAAGGGGTGCAGCTAGATAGAAAGGGGAGGGGCTATGCTCAAAACCACAAAAACGAACTTTAATTAAATACGCTGCCCTGGGTGCCAATCCGTCATTTTGAGAGTCCAATCAAGACAAAAATAAGTGTAGAAGAATAAAAATATTTCAATGCATTGGCTGCACGACAGCGTACTTAATATCTAGATGGAAACAAAAGGTTGTGAGGCATGAAAAAATAAATTACTTTTTAAATACATTACTGGAATGCCAGTCAAAATCAAGTATAAGAAAAACAAGCAGCACTCAACTCAAACCACTTCTCCTTGCACTCCAGTTCTAATTATAATTTATATTCAGCTTTATTAAAATACCAAGTAGTTGCCTCACAGTTAGACGTTGCCCGTTTGATTCTCAGTTAGATTGTCTTCTGTGTAACAACATGCGTGAGTGGGCGTTCCTTCGTTGAAGGTTGTGCATTAGGCCCGGCAAGCCAGTACGTAAAAATCTACTGCCAATCATTAGCGGACCGGAGTTCCGCTGTGGTGACCCCTAACCGGGAAAAGCCAAAAGACACAAACAAATTAAAATACCAAGTAACATGCTGAAAGTAGCAATCTCTGTGATATCCCCACTTGTAAAAATGTTTCTTATTCAAAAAAGACCTGCTGCCTGACAACAGCTATCTACTTGTTTCATGGGGAAAACATGATCAAAGTAAAAAATGAAAAGCAAACAAGAAGCAAGCTCAACATATATTGCTTAAAGGATTACTGCACAGGATATGGACCACACATGATAGATTGGCATTCTGTTTAGTTTGCAGTTAAAGCCTGTAATGAGCTTAACATAATGTAATCCTGTCCTTTATTACAAATACTGTCATATGCATTTCAATACCCAAGGCTTATACGTTATCTAGTTATGTAAGTATTCTCTGCATGGCATCAACAGAAAGGCTTTCAATGTTGGCGATACTGCGTATTAAAACTTACTTGCATCTTACAATATCAGACAAGCTTACGTGATGGTCATTAAAACACAGCTACTTAAACACAGAGCAAAAGGCACTTTCTGAATAATAATAAGCTTAAATCAACAGTATAAAAATATGACAGAAACTAGAACATTCTGCAAAATCAATGACAGATGAAAAGCCACTGTAGTACTTGTGTTTACCTTGGATGGGGGGGGGGGTAGTCTGCACATTAACACTGCATAACTGCTCCTTGCCTTGCTTGGACACATCCAGAGTCACTACATGGGGGAGTGGGGTTGCAACAAGTATGTCACAATTTGAAATGTCTCTGGCTGACTGTGATGGCCCTGACACATTTGTCATACCTGTCACCCTCAGAGCAAAGCTATACATAGAAGTGGGACAAAGGCCCAAAAATAAAGACATTTTTTAAATATTGCTCTTATAAACTTAGAAAGATAATAGAATAGTAGATCTTGCATTAGTATACATTTTCTGAAGGGTATAAAATCTGAAACTGAAATGTCTGCCATTATTTTCTAACTTCAGTCTTTAATGATTTGCCACTAATTTGCCAAAAAAACACACTTTTATGAAAAATGGACCAAAAATGTGATGCAAAAATATAAAATAGCCACACAATACAGCTGGGAACCTGTCAAATAAGGGACACATTTTAATATTAGTACTGCTAACTTGAGCAGTTGACAAAATAAAAGAATCTACATGCATTTCTGAAATAAAAGTAATCTATAACTGATTATTACAGTTATTTATTAATTGTAAACCCTCCATGTTTTCTTCCAAAATTGCCATTTTGCAGAGGGATTATTAGGGGAAGAGCAACATTTTGAGCCAAAATTGGGGACAGTTGAGAGGTTTGGATATGCCTAATTCTATAAAGCAATTTATTTGCACATACCTCTCAACCTGTTAATGCAGGAAATCTGGACAAGGCCCAAATATATTGGGGGAACATACAAACACTACTAAAAATTGCTCTTGTATAAACTTAAGACAGTTGATAGAATAACAGGTCTAGCTTTGGCATGCATTTTTCTGAAGGTTATGATGTCTGAAACTCAATGTCTGTAATTTAGTGACTTCATTCCTAAATGATTTGCCAGAAAACCACATATTTTATGAGGAACAAACCAAAAATAAGAAGAAAATATCTATTCATTCTGCAAAAATATGGACAGCTGAGAGATATAGTTCAATCAGGGCTGTCTGAGTTTGCTGCTCTTCCCCTCTCAAAATCATGGTCGAATGGAGCCTTCCCCTGCAGCCATTCCAATGTCCCAGTCCTTGATTATTTTGCCCCATTTACCATAAACACTGTAATGTGCATACTGCTTTACTTCTGCGATGATTTGGATTTCATTTGAAAGTTTTATTTTGCATTTTTACAGCACAAACCCAAATAGATATCTGCTAAACAAAGCAATGCAGTCTCACAATGAAAACAGACTTAGCATTAAACCTTCTCTGCCCTTGAAACTCACATGCATTGAAACAGCATCGAAACCCACATTCAAAGAAAATACATTTTGCCAGTGGCAGATAAAGATTAACTTTGGGTTGTTTTCAAATCATAGGCCCCTTTTGGGCTGTTTTCAAATCATAGGCCCCTTGAACTCTAAACATACACATACTCTTTGATACACCTTCCCGATTGTATTAAATTGTATTCCTTGTACAATACAGTACAGTTGTTAGAGGGCATTTTAAATTTATTGTTTTGAACATTTTTCCAGTAAACAATGAAACAAAATGCATGCACCAATGACAAAACTACCCAGTTCAGAACATTTCCATCATAAAAGTCTACTCAACCTTCTACAGTCCACCAGTATCAGTAAATATGCACAATTTCTGTAGTAGTAAAAGTCATCTAAATAATTCCACATTAAAGAAATCTGTAACAATGAAGAGGTTGCTGCTAGCAAACAACTTTATATGTCATTGTTTATTCATCTACAAATAAAGTGCCTGTTCCCCTTGAGGAATAAATTGCCTATGTTGCATGCATTAAAAAAATGATAAGCTAGTAATATCGCAATAGGGAATGTATGGCAAACTGATAACAGGGTTCATAGTTACTACTCTAGGTATTTTCGCCAAAAAGGACTGTAGCATCCACCCCCTTTACAACACAGTACAGTATTAGCAATGCATCTATCTACTGTGGGAGTAGAACCCACAGCCTTCTGCATCAAAAGCAAGAACACTATCTGTTGTGCTATTAACAATGCAAGAAGACTCAGAATAAGCAGCACTAAAGTTTTGTTCCCCTGCAGCACTCAGCTTCTTGTAAAATCTACTCGACACGGAGTTGTATCTGTGAACTTTGCAGCACAAGAAATCTGGAAAAAGCCGGAATTAATTGGGGGGGGGGCAAAAGCCCAAAAACCAGGGACACATTTTAAACATTGCTTGTATAATGTTGGAAAGTTGCTAGAATAAAATGTTGTGTTACCACCATATATTTCACTGCCATGTCTTTAACCCAGAGGACCCTGTGCAAAACAGTCAGAGAAACATACCACTATGCCAAATCAGCTGTTTTGTGAAAGAGAGAAAAACAAACTTAAATGGCTACCATTTAGTGAATTCAGTTCTCACCATAGCTGTCAACCTCTTAGCACAAAACACCTGAACAAAGCCAATAATGGGGGAATACAGCCACCAAACATATTTAGTGAATTCAGTTCTCACCATAGCTCTTAACCTCTTAGCAAAAAACATGTGGACAAAGCCAATAATGGGGGAATACAGCCCCCAAACATTCAGTGAATTCAGTTCTCACCATAGATATCTCTCAACCTTAGCACAAAATACCTGGACAAAGCCAATAATGGGGGAATGAAGTCTCAAAAATAGGGACAAATTTCAAATATCCATGTTATAAACTTAGACAACTGCTAGAATAAACAGTTTTGTGTTACCATGTACTTTCTGAAGAATATGAAGTCTAAAATTCAAATGCCTGTTGTTAACCATTTAACCAGGAAACTAGTCTGACTTGGAACAAAAGACAATTTTCAGTAGAGCAGGGAGAAACATCTTTGTAAGATGGGAGAACATGCAGACTCTACACAGAAGGCACCCCAGCCAAGAATCAAACCAGTGAGCCTGTAGCTATCAGATAGCAATGCTACCAGTGCACCACTGCACTACAGACTTTGCAAGGAAAAATGAAGAAACAGAAACCACAGATTTTATGAGGAACAGAACAAATATGAGGCAAAAATCTGCAATTTTTTTTACAAATGGTGGTGGATAGGGAATTCAGGTCCTTGCCACCTGCATCCAAGGTACAGGGTTCAAGCTTGAGTATCTCTACCCACCAACATGTGTTCTTTCTAGCCACCAGTATATAGCAACTGGGGCATTGCATACACACACATAAAAATCAGGAACACAGGTGAAATTACAGGCATATGTTCAAAATAAGGGGTACTTTATACATAAATACTGATGTTATTTACATACTATTATTATTAAAGGAATGTCTTGGAACATATGGCAGGAATGGCTAATTCTCACAAGTTTCTTCACACATTACACATTTTATGCAAGTCTGAAGCAACATCAAGAACCTCTCTGGAATCATTCTCAGCCAACAACCACGACTGTAAAGTGTATTGAAAACAAAGTTTAAGTGAATATCCAGATTTCTAAAACTTTTAAGCGATCTGATGAATAAAGGAATATCCGAGGGCTAGGTTTTAAAACAGGACTTGATCTATGAAAGGGGCAAGTGAGAATGCTGACTGCCATGACAGGGAACATGAGTGGAGAGGGCGAGCTGGTAATTCATAAGATTACAAGATTTTCGAACGGCCAAAGTAGGACACTGCCTATGGAAATTTTTTTGCTGAGCAGCTTACAGATTCAGATATAATATAAATAGCTTATTTTTGCCATATCTGTATAGAACTGAAGTGTGAGGATTCAGCTGTGTGAAGTTTCATATGACACACACACACACACACACACACACACACACACACACACACACACACACACACACACACACACACACACACATACACACACACACACACACACACACACACACACACACACACACACACACACACACACACACACACACACACACACACCCCGCTCCGAGCACTTACCTGCAAAGTCCATCAAAAGCAGCAAACGGTACAATCCATTCCTGTACCATCATCGCCGGCCGATAATCCATGCAATAGGCAAACCTTCCCGCGAGAGCACCTAAGGCTCGTCCTATCTGTCCCGCGAGACCACCCTGCCTGCAGACGTTGCAGTCCAATCCCCTTCGTCTATGCAGTTCTGACTGCATAGACTGCTGGGAAAATGGAGACGCACATGTTGTCGTTGTAATCCGGACTGCTGGTGGAGATGGTTTGGATTCTGTGCACATGCTGCAGACTGGTTCAACAGCAGTCCGAATATCAGAAATGCAGCTAGTGCACATGCACAATGTTCTGGGACTCGCGGTTATTTTATTTTTTTTCTTATGTTATTTTTATAATTTATTTTGTTTAATTTGTCTTATTTTACAACTGGGAGGGCTGCAGTCCTGCAGTCCAATAGCATGAGCCGCACCTGGAGAGTTGCATACTATCCCTGGCAAAGCAGTGTGGTCTGTTGACCATTTCTTTACATGCTGACAAATATTGCACCCCCTTAGAATGACACCAGAAACTAAGCCAATTATTAAAGTCAGTTATCTTTTGTTTGTACTGTGGCATGATCTTTAGAGAAGGCAATATACTGCTCAATGCTAAGCACATACCAACCTAGGACACATATTCCAAGAGTGCCATGATATCTCTCTTCATATAGTCTAGGAAGGTACAGCTCAGGTCATCTACACTGACATGGATTATGACTGAGTCATACTGGTATATGTAGTCCAATGACTGAGTGTGTGTGCAATGTGATGGATCCTGGCCCCTGATAAGCAACTGACTGTTACTTTCTTTTTACTCAGCCTGGTGAGATGGACAGCAGTATGTCTCACAATGGAGTTTCCAGTGACCAGAATGCTGGATTGTGTGGTGGCTTGCCTTATGGGCTTAGAAGTAGAGGTTCCATGAGATGTGGCTGTATGTGTTGATATGGGTGTTGTTTTGAAAGAGTGCATTTGAGGCTGCTTAGGGTATTTGTTATGTGTACTTCATCTAAGAGGTCTTTGGGGTTTAGGAAGGAAGCATATGTGGGTCCATGATTCTTCTGTGAATTGTGTGTGATGGTTGTAGCCTGTGTACTACTGACAACCTTAATGACATTAGGGGTGCTTTTATGTGAGAACTTTGCCTCCAGTGACATTGTGTAGCTACATCTTTCACATGCCATATCAGTTTGTTTGAGAATTAAATGGTTATCCTCTTTCACGAGGGTGGACCATCAACTGACCCCAGAAACTACAGACCCATTAGTCTGACTAGTGTAATATGGAAAGCCATGGAATTAATTATCTTGGAAGTGATCAACAAAGACATTGGCAACCTACAGTCACTGAAACCATCCCAGTTTGGTTTTGTTAAAGGAAAGTCATGCCCATTTAATTTTTTTGACTTCTTTGATAAGGTAACCAAGACCATGGATGAAGGGAAAACCATGCATACTGCCTACTTAGACCTGGATAAGGCATTTGACACAATAACCCACTCAGGCATTGTGGGCAAACTCACTGAACTAGGCATAAATACCTACCCAGCTCCCTACATTGCCAGCTAGCTCACAGATAGGACCCAAGAAGTCAGGACTGGTGAGACCACCTCCACCAGGAGGCCGGTCACCAATGGAGTACCAAAGGCCTTTGTGCTGGGGCCACTCCTGTTTGGCATCTATTTCTGGGAGATCAAGGCTAATGTCAAGGGCCTCTTGCCTAGCAAGTTCACAGATGACTGCAAATTGGAAACTATCATAAATTCCTCCTTTAACACTAATATCCTGCATCTAACACAGACAAATGACCGGGCCAAGGTCAAGGATTAAAACTCAATGCAAAGAAGTGAATTATAGTGCCTTTTGAGAAAATGTCTACTCAGGCAAATTACTACATTGATAAGACACCCCTAAGAGCTGACTCAAGAGTTACAGATCTGGGAACATATGTAGACAGTAACCTCTCCTTTGACCAACACATAGCCAAGGTAGTACGAAAATCATTCTATGTCACCCAACTTATAAGTAAGGGTATGGCATCCAGATCCAAGGAAATTATTGTACCACCTTCCTCAGCCTGTATCAATCCCATCATTGAGAACAATGCCCCCTTCGGCATGTACCTGACTAGATATAGGCAACAGTTGAAGTGCTCATAGAGGTTCCTCACCAAGAGAATCCAGGGTAAAAACACACTGCCGTATAAAAATCGTCTTAGACCCTTGTCTCTGTACTCAGTCTCCTACAGGTTAAGAGGCAATCTGTGCTTGTCATATAAAGCATCCTTGTATCTAGTCCTGATGGAGTTTTGCACATCTGCAAAGTGAGCAGCATCAGAGACAGTACCTCTAGGGATTTGAACTTTGCTTGCAACATTAAGAGAACATGCTGGCAAAGCAGATATAGGGCTCAAATAATCCCCATACTCGGGAATAGGCTCCCCATCCATGTGAAGCAGAGTCCATCCCTAACCCTATTCAAACATAACCTTGACCATTGGATAGGAAATTGTAAAGTCAACCCCAGGCTGACAACCATGTCTCTTATAGACAGAGGCTGACAGTAATCATTCCCTAACTAACATTGGATGGGTAGTCATAATTCATCCCAGGGCTGGCCCCCATGTCTCTTATAGACAAAGACCGACAGTAGACATTCCCTAACTAATATCCCCACCACATAATTTTTTAGCAACCTCCTAACTAACATGCCCCTCCTAACATAAATCCCTCCCAATTAAGATGCACATGTTACAAGGGGACACAATTTGGGTTGGGTTATATGGCTAAGCTTATAATGGCCTTGGTGGTTGTTAGTCTAGTATATACCGATGAACTATAATATAAAAAGAGGACTAATCTATGCCCAGGCAGAAAGTACTTGCCATTTGTGAATAGAAGATCCAGAGCAGCTCCTCTAGGACAGACAACCAACCACAGTCAAGAACAACCCTGCAGAAGAAGCTGGAAAATATCTCTGTCAGAAGAATCCAGACAGAGGTACCTCAAAGGTCATTTCTGAGCAATGTAAGCCAGAACTGAGTATAGAAAGAGAGATTGAGTCTATATGCTTGTGTGTGTGTGTGTGTGTGTGTGTGTGTGTGTGTGTGTGTGTGTGTGTGTGCGTGTGGTGTGTGTATCTATCTATATATTTTTTGTACATTGGAATATATATGTGTGTGTATGCATGTATATATATATATATATATATATATATATATATATATATATATATATATATATCCTTTAACCTAACAAAGGCAGATCAGTGATCCTCTGCTTTCGTATACAGTGATTGTCTCTCTACACCACAATATAACCACCTCTGATATTTTATTTTTATTTTATTAATATTAAAAGCCATACTCAAAAAACATCCTTGAAGGTTGATGATTCTGCTATTTGAAGTGGTCTCTCTACAAATGATAAGAGTCTCTGGGCAAATAATACATGTCAGATGGAAGCAATCATTGCCACTGTTTACCTCACGTTGCTATGTGCTACTATAAGACAGGGATGTCCTTACACTTCTGAGTTAATTTTTTCTGTATTTACAGTAATTGTTTCATTAGTGTATTCATTTTGGTAACAATATGTTTAAGCCTTAACTGCTTTGAAGTTGAAAGTTTTTTTTAATATTAAAATTGTATTAAAAATGTCAATAAAAGTGAGTTATCTTGATATTTAATGTCCTGACATGGTCATCAATTGGTAAGATAACTTATCACATGTAGTAAACAGGTTATTATTTCTATGCTGTAGTGTAAAGTGACACCATTAAATGGAAAGTTCAAACTTTTTTTCAGGTCTTGCGGTTTCTAATACTTTTGCATTAATAGATGGTATTCGGTAATTCTTCTGGAATAAGTCTGACTCAAATGTCAATGTATAGTGACCTCGGAGATCCAGTGAACACTCACTAAAGGTTCTGAGGTAAAGTAGAAAATGTTATATTTGTAGTTTATTTATGTTTAGATGATTGAGATCCTAGTTGGGCAGAGTCCATTTTCAGCAGTAGCTGGAGAGAACAGCTTCACATTTAGAGTTTTTAAGTAATACACCAGTAACTGATAGACAAGTTATATATTAGATACTTAATACATAAAAATTATAATGTTTATGTCAAACAGCTGAGAAGTAAAACACAAGTTATGATGACATTGTCTTTGTGCTATAATATTCACCATGCAGTATGTTAAAATACAGGATTCTGCAAACTGTGAGTAGTGAACATGGGGAAGGGACAGAGTATGGGGCCAAGGTTATATGCACAGCAACAAATATGTAGTGTAATACTTTAAAACAATGCATAATCTGTTTATAGTTTATAGCTCCTTTAATGTTCACAGTAAAGCATTAGAGTTTTCCCAGCTGCAGAATGAGAGCTAACTCAAGTGGATGTCTCCAATATGGAACATCACGTGAAATGCCATTTTTAGAATGGTAAATATATGTCCTTTTTTCTGAAGTTGAAAACCGCAGAGCATTTTTCAAATGTTATAATTTAGCCATAGTTCACGAGCATAAAGCCTCTGTAATTTCCCTGGGGGCTCTTAAAATGAGCATGCAGGTCTGAATAACCCTTAAAAACAGCTCAAAGATTCTAGGGGAAACAAAATTCACACTTGACATTTGCAAGACTCAGGTCAATTTTGAAAGACAGGACTTATTTTATTATTACTGAATACATTTTCATTAGCAGTGGACTACTTTCCCTTTGCATTCGCTCTTTTTGTTTGCCTAGATTGCCAAGAAGTAATAATTGTCAACTTGCAGCAGTAGAACAATTTCTGTAGTACTTCCAGATGTTTATGACTTAATTTAGGAAAAGCAGATTAAACAAAAAATAAATCTGAGAGGCTGAATTTGCTTACCAACTTGTTAACTAAGCAGCTGTACTTCATTTAGCAGATGTGTCCCTTCATCAAGGGTGATCTTGGATCACAAAAATCTTAACTGAACTGCTTAGAGTCTCACAATTTTCATATGAGAACTGATATAATTCAAAACCAGGTTTATAGCCTCAAAAGATGCAACATTTTACGGCTGTGATGTGTTGTAGCCAGAGAGCATGTTTTCATTTGCTTGTCAATTTTATCAAAAGGTGCAGTGTCATACAGCGCAGTTTTAAGGTATAGTAATGGTTGTGTATATCCAGTGCCTTTTTTTATTGTTACTCATATTGTATGATTACAGAACTTCCTGTCAGTCCATAAATCGTTCTGTTACCAAGCTTCAGCAATCAGACTTTGCAATACTCCCTTTTCCATCACGTGACTCATCATGGTGCATTGTATTAAGCCTCCCCAAAGAAATCTTTGAAATGTAGCTTTGCTTTCATTGATTAGGATACCCAAACATTTACTGCACTGCTGGGCAAGCAGAATGTTACAACATTGCAAACACAGCGTAATCAGGAGCTCATTAGACATAACGCAATGACCATTTGCATGACAAAGAACAAGAACCTGCACTGCTGTGTGCTGTTGGTCAAGATCATGGCTATGCATGGCTATATTTCTGAGCAGTTTACTGGTGCATATATTGTAGAGCAGAACAAGGAGAATAATGTCCTGGAATTAAACACATGTATAGCAGCATGCCCTGCCTAGCACATCTCACAGTGCTATGCTGCAGGGTTGTACAAGGTTTAGCTGACTAGTGCATATGCACCAAATGTTTTCACTAAAATAGGGTGGAGAAGGAGACTGCAGAACAGAAAAAAGTATGAGGGTAAGGAGCAGAAAACACACAAGCAGAACATATATAAATGTGCAAGGTGGAGAGTGGAAAGGAAGGATATCTTTTTTTGGGGGGCAATAGAGCTATCTTTTCATATGAAGAGAGAGAAAGAATGATGTATGGCATGTAAGGGTAATATGAATATGGAAGGGAGGTGTAAGAAAGGTTATAGGCATTCATACAATACTACAAACTAACAGGGGTGAAAGTTCATGCTTGATGAGTGGACAAAGGATAGACAAATGCTCATGGGAGAGGTTGGGCTTTACACATGAGACTCTAACAAGTGGACACAACAGGCAGAGGCAAGGTGAGAAGATGGCATCGTGGATGACCTGGCCATCCCAGACAGTAACTGACCCAGAATCATGATATTGTGAATGGTCCTGGTTGGACACTGTTCTGGTTATGTTGGCTGGGGCTTTCCATTCAAGTGAATTTATATTTCACTGCAGGAAACCTTGTGTCCTGCTCAGCCACCACGTGTTCCTTTGCTTCAGGACAGTAACCACTAAGGCTGTCAGGTGCTCCATGAAAAAAAGAAAAAAATAGCATTATCAATGAATTCACAACACTCAGTGATTACAGTGTCTTATGTACAGAGAGATACAAAGTCATCAAATAATAGGATATGCAAGCTGTAGCAAGAACAATGTGGAAGAAAGATACTCAGACATTTCCAATAGTAGCAGGAACAACAGGTCTAATAAAAACAAATTTAAAGTCATACTTAGATAAGCTACCAATGCATATAACCCTGCATGAGCTGCAGAAGGAGGCGATTCTGGGCACACAAGAGCACTCTTAGCGACCATCAAAGACTGAAGCAATACTAATTTAATGGACTGTAATCATAACACAATTTAAAAATGGGGTCCATTCTTATTATGGTATTAGACACCCAAAACACTTGAAGAAATTAAACCTCAGCAGATGTGGTGCACAGCAACAGGTGAGGAAACAGATCTGGCAGTGTGAGCTGAATTACATGAATGCTGTGGTTGGCCAGAACAGAACCATGATGCAGCTGAGAATGGAGACTCAAGAATATGAACAGTAAGGCTAACATGAAGGTGAGGAAGAGAGCCCAGGAATTAATTGACATAGCCTTCTAGGGATTATCAAACTTAGTGATATGGAATAGTTTCTGGTGTTCTTGGCTGGAGGTGAAGGAATCCTGCTCATCCCCAGGGGAAGTCTGGATATGGGTGCAGGCCTAGCATGCTGCACCCATACCTATGTTAGTCCTGTAGACGCTTAGTAGTACCTAGATGAGCATGGCAAATATTATTCATATACTTGGTGTAGGTCTGCTACTTTAACACCAAGCACATCTGCATTGATAGGCAGCTCAGCTCTGCCACAACGACAAGCTGCCAGCATAGTACAGCAAGATGTATATGGCATTTCTGTATTACAGCTCTATCTCTGTATGCCAAATAGGCATCTTAGTAGCATAGGTTATAAGGGTCACCATGATATTCTGTCTATTATGCATTCATAAGTTCCAGAATTGCTGTGCAACAGATGTTGCATCTTGGGGCGAACAGTTGAATAACCAAGTGACACTGTGTCAAAGCTGGCTGGTGATGCCCCCTTAGACTAGTGTATGAGTATAGACACATTTTCATAGGTCTCTGTCTAGTGTTAGAGGTTTCTGAGACTGTGGTCTCTTTGACTGTTTGGATACCCAGGGGGTGGGATTAGGGAGCTAAATACACACACACACACACACACACACACACACACACACACACACACACACACACACACACACACACACACACACACACACACACACACACACACACACACACACACACACACACACACAAAAAAAAAATCCCCAGTGAATTCCTATATGATGGGACTTGAGGAAAGGACAGATCGCAAGATACAATATATTAATGACTTCCACAGAGAACTCAAACTTGTGCAATTTTTAGCAGTCCCAACAGAACTAACTTCAAAATCAATAAACGTACTGTCCTGGTTCTCATTATAATAAACTCTTCCAAAAAAATTCCTTTTTTAAAATATAGCCCTTTCCCTTAGTGTTCACTGTCTCATAACTTTCTCATTCAGTATTTCAAATAATAAAATACAACCAGAACTAATGTCATTTAGACATGCTTCCCATCAAAACATATCAGAATTAACGAAGTAGACTGGACTCTATCCTAAGTAGCAGCAATTCCACAGATTTTCTCACCATACTTATCAACAAGCTCTTATCTCAACTAGAGAAACTCTTTTCGATAATGTCAATACTCTGCAAATGAAGGCCGAATTAATAGGTTACCAAAGAACTTAAAGCCGTATACTAAGTCAGAGGCCCTGCTTGGCAGTGTTACAGGTACTCAACCAGCTCAGAAAATACAGATAAATTCCTAAAACTAAGAAATCAAAGGCACAAATTCATCTCACATCACTATAAAGAAAGTTTGATTCACTTTGTAATCAACTAGAGAAATGTGGAAGCTAGTAAATTAAAAAAAAAAAACCTGAGCATCAAATAAGGATTCCACAGAAGACAGAAAACTTCATTCCATTTCTTTCCCAACTCATATCATTAGCTCCTCAAAGAATTTACCTCCTCCATTACTCCCTCAATGACTGGTACAAGACCCCTTCAAATTTCATCACTCTGCCTTGCTTCAATTAACCAAAAAGATATCAAACAACCTTTAGAGGAAATACCTAATGATGCCCTCCCAAGATCTGATGGCATTCTCCCCTGGATTATTAAATTATGACAAGATTACATGTCTGTCTGGTTTAGAAGGATGAAGACTTATCTACAGCTTGAATGACCTGAGTTTGTTTAGTGTCTAGGATGCTGGAATAGGCATGCTGGGGGAAAATAAGAAACAGTGGCCTACTCAGGTTTGCTCATCCTTGAGCGCGGGAGATATGTAGCCTCAGTTTATCAAACTGCTCAAGCAAAACTTCTGGCTTGCATAACAACAGTGGCCACAGAAATGGGTGAATGTTGTCTTGTCATTTCAAACCAATGAGGTTAGCCCATGTAGGCATTTGTATGGGAGCATATCAATGCCGTGGGGTGCATAGAATGCCTCTGCAGTGATGAGGGTGCTCATATCAACCACCAAAGGGTGGAATTATGGACTTAAACACACAAAAAAACTAATGGCTGCCTATATGATGGCTACTGTGGAAGGGACACATAACAGAGAGAAATAAGATATTAATAAAATTATGACAAGGTAATCTAATGCATCCTATTCAATATATCTATAAACTTTGTATCTGCAGTAACTCAGTGTCTCACATATACAAACAGGCTGTGGTAACTTCTCTCCCAAAAATAGTCAAGTCATCCACTCCAAATGACTTCACACCAATCTCAGTCCTTCCCACTCCAGATAAACTACTTGAAAAATTGGACTACTCACAACTGGCAATCTAAATATAAAATATATATATATTTTTTTGCTATCACACCATTAGTATAGCTTGTGATCAAGAAGAAGTACAATAACAGCCCTGTACACCTTTATCAATGATGTTTTCCATAATATCAACAAGGCGCTATCTCAGTGGGTCTGTTTATTGACCTTATTAAGTCTATGACTTTGTTAATCACAGTCATAGGAGCTTCTAAAGCCCTTTGTTGTTTAAATGTCTTTTTATTCCAACTGAACTTTGACTTTTTCTCAGTCATAATTTCCAAAGGAGTACCACATTGGCCAGTTTTATCACATCTTTTATTCCCAGTCTTTATCAATTTACTTCCATCTGACCTCTCACAACTTCATATCACTCTTTATGCTGATGATATGGTTACCTATAGGTCTATCTGCTCAGTGTCCCCAATGCAAAAAGGAATCAGCAAAAGATGTATACCTTATTTATAATTGTCTGCAAAGAAGGAATGTCATATTAAACACAAAAAAAAACTAAGGTTATGCTCCTGGGAACCCATGAAAAAGGTGGTTGATTTCCCTTCCAGGCAAATTGTTCTTTGCAATCAAATCACCACTGAAACAGAACAATTATCTTGTTATGTGGCTGTTGATTCAGCACGTAAATTTTCACAACCATATTTTGATGACGAGCTAAAATCAACAGTTTGTTTTCTGGACGCCAAACATTTCCTTTCATCTGTAGGAAGGAATGCACATAGAAAAGGCATTCTTCTAGCCCATCAGAAATATGGGCTACTAGTCACATCTGAAAATTCTAGGAAAAACGTATCTACCTTACAGACTATATACAACCAGATCTGTAAGTTTGTTACTCTCTCCTAAAACAGCAAACATCACTGTCATGCACTTACAAAAGCCAAATGTTTGCCAGTAAAGCTTCTTGTGCCCTCACTGGTATTTAAATATTTAATTCTGGAATTTGTCACATGCTTTGCTACTAGCATGATTAAGGGATACTCCAAACACAGTCTTATATCACTTCCTCCCACAGGCTGTGTTTTACAAAACTCTTGCAGTAATTTGCACTTCAGAAAATAATCACTTCTCTGTCATGGCTCTAAAATTCTGGGCATCCTACTAACAGCCTAAAAGAACTTCACTGTTACTCTAAACTCAGTTGAGACTTAAACTTACATACCCCAAATAGGTCAGCAGCCCAGGGAGACCTGACACCATCACACCTCTCATTTGACCACAAACTTTAGGATATTTCTGTGCATCAACCAGAAGATGTGCATGACTGTTGTTTAGGGTCAGTTTAATTCCATATATTCCCCACTAGAGCTGAAGAGTGCATTGCATAGCATATGGGAGTGTATTACAGTGCATGTTTGTGAGCTGCATGAAAACATACAGTTGTCATGATGCCACAGTATAAACAAAAATGATTAATTTCAATAATTGGCTTAATTTTTGGTATGATTCAAAGGGGATCCAGTTCCTGTCAGCCTGGGAAGCCATGGATGGCAAACCTCGCTGCTTGTAAAGGCTCTTGCTTCTTCCATAGGGCCTTTATAGGCAAAGTCTCAAAAACAGCATTACTGACATGAATTTAGTCAACCAGAACAAAATAAGGGTCATGCTGCTAAATGCTAGGAGCTTAAACCAAAAACTGCACTCCCTGGAAGCACTTCTATCACTAGAAGATGTAGATGTGTACAGTCACAGAGACCTGGTTCAAGTCCTCAGAGTACCCCAGCCTTGCAAGGCTACAAGGCCTTCCACACCTTTAGACTTCAAAATGAACATGTGCAAACCAAAGGAGGAGGTGTTTCTATCTACAATAGAGATAAATTCACCTTCCATCTAGTTAGATTAGACAACTCCATGGAGTTACTCCAAGGGCAGATTACAGTGGGTAAGACCCCCCCCCTTCAAGTCATAGCCAGTTATAGATCCCCTCAGTGGGTCATGATGGCCATGAAGCCTACTTGACCAAACTGGATACAATTCAAATTTTACTGAACACTCTGGTTAATGGGGATTTCAATTATCCCACCATCAACTGGGAAACCTACTCTAGCCCTAACTTGCTAGCACAAAAGTTACTTGACTTTTTTAATTCAAATATCCTGGAACAAATTTCCCATACCTCGACAAGAGGAACAAACATTCTAGATCTGGTCTTACTAACATGTAAAACAGATGCACTGTAGCAACTGTCAGACACCAATTAGTTAAATCTGACCACAAAACAGTCACCTTCGAGCTGGCACTAACACCAAAACTTACAAAGGGTGAAATCAGAATAAAAACTTCACCAAGACAAACTATACCCTCCTAGGTGAAGATATAAATGCATTACAAGCACTACCTCGAACTAGAAGTTGTAACTTTGCCAAAGCTTACACTAAAGCCCTGTATAATCACTTGCATAGGTGTATAAACTCAGCTGTACAGAAAGAATCAAAGCTAGAGCCCTAGTTAAAAACAAGCTGCCATGGTGGACATCCAGCATCAACAAACTTTACAGTAAATTCAAAAAGTCGCTGTCCAAGGAAAACAAAGGCAAGGCCCGAACAATGGAAAAGCACCCTCCTGAGCCTCAACAGGCAAATAAGACAACTTGTCAAATCCTCTAAGAGCTACTTTAAAAGAAACTTAGCAAGTACAGCAAAGTATAACAATAAGGCCTTTTACAGCTATGTACATAACCTAAAAGGTAGGACCGAAACATGTGTAGAACTAGTGACCAATGGTATCACACACACACTGACCCTACAGAGATAGCAAACCTGCTAGTGGATAGACTTGGTGAAAATATCACTCCCTTATCACCTCTAACTTATCACAAATCTTTCTCCAAGCTTCCCCCTTCCTCAAACTTTGTCCAAGGCAAAAAACACAGTCTCTGTGGGACCACACAACATCCGAGACTGTCTTCTAAACAGGTTAAAATATGAACTAGCATCACCATTAAGTATCCCTTTCAATCACAGCCTAACCACAGGCATTGTATTGGTGGAATGAAGAACAGCAACAGTTATTCCCCTCCCCAAAGTTGGCCTAGCAACACACCCAGGGAATAACAGACCTGTAAGCCTGACCAGCCTCATCTGTAAGGCCATAAAACATATCATTATGGATCTCATAAATAAATACATAGGCGTCATCCAAACCCTGGATCCTACTCAATTCAGCTTTGTCAAGGACAGATCCTGCCTATTAAATCTGGCAGACTTCTTTGAGAATGTGACCGGGGCCATTGACAAGGGCATTTCTGTGCACACAGCATACCTTGACTTGGCAAAGACTTTTGACACAATCCCACATTCAGGGATTACTGATAAACTTAGAGAACTGAATGTAAAGAATGTAAATTCCTTTGTTGTAAGATAGGTTTCCACCTGGCTCACAAACTGGACACACACTAGCAAACTGGATGATTTCACATCAACAAGCAGACCTGTTACCAGCTGGGTGCCACAGGGTTCAGTGCTAGGCCATCTACTGTTTGGTATATACTTCTCAGAAGTTCAGGTCAAAACTAAAGGGTTGTGGCTGACCAAGTTTGTAGACAATTGCAAACTAAGTGCAGTCATTGCATTCCCAAATGATGTCAGTATATTCCATGAGGATCTCACACAGACCAACAACTGGTGTATTCATTACGGTCTCAAACCGAATGCATAGAAATGCATCGTCATTTCCTTCAGCACAAACAATGTCCCTTCACACTATCAAATCAACAACAATACCCTAAGTACCCACAAAGTGGTAAAGGACCTGGGATCACAAGTTGACTGCAACCTTAACTTCGACCTCCATGTGTCTGCTGTAGTAAGGAAGGCTTTCTACGTAGCACACTTGATTAGTAAAGGCATTGCCTTGATAGTTAACAAGTTATAACCCCTCTATACTTGGCACTAATCTGGCCCGTGATTGAGTATAACCTCCCGTTTGACATGTACCTGCAGCAACCGGAGAGACCTCAAAGCATCTACCTTACACAGGCCGACTAAAGTCCCTGTCACTATATTCCATGTCATATAGACTTCTTAGGAGAGACTTGTGCCTGGCCTACAGAGCAATCCAAGACCCAAACCTAATGAACTTGCTTCATATCAGTAAATCAAACAGGGCTAAGGCTAACCATTCCAATATGGCCTGTGACTTAAATAGGACATTCTGGAAGGACAGATTTATCTTCCAGCAACTGCTGTGTCTTTAGAACAAGCTACCAATTCATGTGAAACAGAGCACCTCTATGGCACTGTTGAGGAACGTGGATGAGTTGATAGGACACCATGAATTCTTACTGTGGATAATGCCCACAACCCTCCTGGACATGGGCAGTCATCACTAAATGCAATCTTGTGTATTGACAAGTATTTTTATGGTATTACATTGGAAAGAAACAGCTAGGCTTAAAATGACCTCCAGGTTGATAGCCTAGAAATCTCCTATGATCCTGTGATCCTATGAGATGGTGGGACTGATGAGGTCTAGAATGGCACAAAATGCCTCATTGAGCACTTCCATGAGAAGAATTGCTGCTGTCATCTTACTTGTCATCAGTGACACCTTTGTCCATGGGAGGGGTAGGACCCCTATGCATATTGGATATGTATGAGAGCCCTTGCTTAGTGTACATACAATGACAGTGTCATAATGTATATGCACAATGGCAGTACCATAATGTGTCAATGAGCCTATATCTTGTCAGGTTGGATGGTCAAGATGAACAAAACCTTTGCATGAGAACACTCAACAAAGAACTCCATCCAGAACAAGTAGCTGCATCCCATCTGTGCCACAGAACCTCATCAACATTGTCACCATTGATTAGAGGAGTAAAATTAAGTCCTGATCGCTTCTCACCATCTTACCAATTGATGTTCTCTGGCAACGTCATACATGACAGAGTACATCCATGTCAAAGTCAAGCAGATGGGCACAATCCTTGTCTGAGGAGGATTTGAGCTATGACACCATGTACAGCCATTCATGACAGGGCTCTAGCCATCTCTCTCATGATGTATTTTCCTCATAAAGTACATGTTGCTTTCTAATGGTATTGTGTCACTCCCTGACACATGTATAAATGATAATGATTGTCACTCACAGTACTCTTCAGGCTGTGTTGTATTGATATGTTTTATGCATGGTTTCAAATGATCATGCACTGACCAGCATAGTGTGATATTATAACTGTTGTATTCCACTATTACTAAGATCCCTGTGTAGCTGTCTTTCTCAAGATGTATTTCCCTCATCTAGTATGGTCTGTGGACATTGTGGGTCCACTGACACATGTGCAGGTGATGATGACTGTGGTCTACAATACTGTCCAGACTGTATTGTATTGATATGTCTGATGAACATTTTGAAAAGATCATGCAGTGATCAGCACTGTCTGATAATACATACGTTTTGTAAGTTTCTCATAAGTTAAAAGCTAGTGTTCAGGCCCATGGGCTGTCTAAGAATACTGCCTTATTAAAGTCAGCATTATAAACCCTTCCCCGTCCAGCGATTAACATTATATTTGAAGGAATTCAGACTGAGGGAAAGTCTTATGTCAACTGAAGTCCTATTCCAGATCCTAGGAATAACTGAGTTAAAATTTTAATTCTTAATGATGTCCTATGTATTGTGACTGCAAAGTTTAAATTATTGTATCAATGACCTCTTGTATTCTTCAAAACTGAAATGTTATAAATGTATTGTAGCATGTCATCATGATATATTTGATAAGCACAAATTGCTTAATGCCTTATACTTATCTATAATGTAAAGAGTTAAGTCTCAAAATTCAACAAGTTTCTCACTGTACTGTGAGAAGTGATGTACAGTTTGTATTCTCCTTGTAAACTGTCTCTTAACAGCTTCCAGTTGTTTAAAATGTACAAAATATATTATTGTTTTCCATTATAGGTCTGTTTTAAGTTTTATAGAATTGAATTAAGCAGGTTTCATTTCTTAAAGATAAAATTCTAAGCATTCTGCCAAAGAGAATGCTCATTTTCTTATATCATTAACATGATGAGTAAATGTAAAATCTCTCAAAAATATATATATAGATATACAAAAGTCCTTATACGTGGTAGTAGTTTGTGAATGCACATCACTCAACTGTAAATCAAGTGATGGTACTGATTTTCCAAAATACATTACCTCATACTTAATAGAACTAAAACTTAAATTTATGTTCATTGCCCAAAGAGAACATTCTGATAAAGGATTTTAATATTTGTGAGGTGTCTTTGGGAGGTGTCCCCATTGTAGTTTATAATAAATCCAATTTTATAATTGTCAGCATACTTTGCTTGCCAACAATAAGTATTTAGAGACCCTTGGGGACGCCAGATTTTACTAGTAAAAAATCAGATTGATAACCTTTGGTTTGAACACTTGCATACTTCTTGATGACCATTTACAAATCCAATTAATTAGAAATGGGTTGAAACCACTATGCATTAGTCTGTCTACTATAAACTTGTGAGAGATGGTATCAAAAGCTCTTGCATGATCTATATAAATAACTCCAACAGTTAATGATAAGTCTAGTGCTATGGTTACTTGATTCTAAAACTCAACTTAATTGGTTAGTGTCAATCTACCTTGACCGAACCTATGTTGATGTAAGTCACAAATCCCAGTGCTATTGTATTAATCCTCAAAAGTACTAACAATGCTCTTTCAAAGCATTTGCTTAACATAGATGTTAGGCTAATACCTCTATAGTTCATTGATTCTATTTTGTAATTATTGACTTTTCCCAAGTGGTGGGGCTAAAAAATTATGTAATAGGGTGTTAAATATTAAGTTTAACACTGGAGTAAGGGTTTCTTGTATTAAATTTAACATTGGAGTAAGGGTTTCTTGTAAAAAGCATACTAAAACTGCAGAAATATAGCTTGGGTCCATAGATGTATTGTTCCCTGTTCTTCTAATAAACTTCTGAATACTTTTGAGAGTAAGTGTAGGACTGTTTATTTGTGAAGTAGACTCTAATTTAAACTTGGTGTTAATATCCGAGTCAGAATTCAGACTACAGAAGAACTTATTAAACTTGTCAGCATGTGCCTTTGCATCAGTAGTTACATTTCCACTTACTAATAATCCTAATATTGGATATTTATCAGTAGACATTAAATTGATATACTTATAAAACTGTTTATTACTAGATGAATGCAATAATGGAGACTCCTAATAAACTTTCTTATTTTTCAGCTCATACTTATATTTTTTGTTATTGAATTCAGTTTTTTTATTAACTGAACAAGGTTTACACCTGAATATTATAAAGATTAATTTCTTTTTCCTTTTATAGAGTTTGCATAATGTTGAGCCCCACAAATATGGCAACTTACTCGTCTTATGGGCTTTATTTTGCAAGATGTTATTTACTGAGTCTTGCCAATATATTCAAAATCTGAGTATCTACCATCATTCCTTATATAATTGCTCCCAGTTCACTAAATTAATATCTTCTCTTAGTTTTTTATAATCTAATTATTTGACATTATATTTTTATTAAATCTCGGTTGTTGATAGTGACTTGTGAAAATTGTCATAGTAACAGAACAATGCTCAGAATTACTCGGAGGGGGGGGGGGTCCAAGGGAAATATCACTAATCTTAAGAGGATTATTAGTAACTACATCTAAGATGGTGTCCTCTCTAGTGGGTAAGTCTATAAATTGTGTCAAATAACTCATATTCACTCTTACTAGATGTAAAATAATTAACTTGGCTACTTTTAGGGTAATTCAAGTCTCTAATCATAATAGTAAATTTATGTACAAGATATGCCTCTAGAAAATCCAAAATTCATAGTAAGTTTTTATGTCCATTGATCGTTTATTGTGGGAGAAAATTAGCCTCAATACACTGAGGCCTAGAGATGTATATATTTCTACTACTATGGTTTCATATTTTAAGTTGATCACCACACCAATGTTCTAAATGACAATTCATTATTTACTAATACCAAATCTCCCTCACCATTTCTCTCAGTTGTAAGGCATTCTAATTTTACATATCCAGGAAAGCATAGAAAAGAAGAATCTCATGCTTCTGTATCAACTGTAATATCATATTATTGTGAAGTGCTAGAAATAATAGCTCAAAAATGTATTCCCTATACTCCTAGTATTACAGTAATATAAACTTTTAATATTTTAGATTTAACGAATCCTCCAGTACTGCAGTGGGGTGTGTGAATTGAATTAAAGGAATTGCAATTCAAATAATTCCAATTCACTGTAAATAAAATTAGCCCCATAATCGCTTAAATATAGATTAGTCTTAGCAAATATTCAATAATCTATGACAAAATCCTCCCAATATTTGGTCACAGGCAAATTGGAAGTACTAGATAGACATCTCAACCAGCTGTTAAACATTTCAGCCTTAGTATATATATAATCATTCCATCTAGGACTTGGAATTATTTCACTAAGGATAGTATTCATTTCATGTATTTATAAAAGTTCAGTGATTTCTAGTAATGTATTTTTCATCTTATTTAAGGAGGTATTTGATAGGTCCTTTTTTTCCACAATGGATAAATATAGTAGTGTAGTGAGTCTCATCTGATAATAATTTTATTAGTTCATAGGTTCATAGGTTCATAGGTTCATACTAGGCTATCTGCCCAAGGGCATTTATAAGCCTAGCCCATAGTTATGTGGCTTTCGCCACCCCTTTAGTTTGAATAAAAACTATGCCTATCATTTTGCTGTGCCTCTGTCAAGCAGTGACGCTGAAGTAATCCCTGGGGTATATCTGCAATCTCCCATCCATTGGTCAAGATTCCTCTTGAACAAGACCAGAGAGGTGCTCTGCCTCACATGTACCGGGATTTTGTTCCACAGCATAGGGAGTCTCTGGGTGATGAATCTGTCCCTCCAGCACGTTCTATTTATAACCGTGTCAAGGTTTAAGTCTCCGCCCTTGTGGTTCTGAGGGATCTAGATTTTTTGAGGTGAAGCATATTCATCAAATCTGGGTTTGACATGGCCTTATATGTCAGGCACAGGTCACCTCTGAGCAAGCGGTATGAGACTGAATAGAGCTGGAGTTCTTTCAGTCGGGCAGCATAAGACATATTTTTGAGACCCTTTATCCTTTTGGTGAGGAACTTTTGGGGCCTTTCAAGCTGCAGCAGGTGTCTGGTCAGATACATTCCGAACGGGCATTGTACTCAATCATAGGTCTAATAAGTGATGAGTACAGGGGACGATGACCTCCCTTGATCTAGATGTGAATCCCTTCATGATCAGGTGGGTGATATAGAAGGTTTTCCTAACTACTTTAGCAACATGAGTGTCAAACGAAGGCTACTGTCAACCTGGGTCCCCAGATCTCTGATGACTTTTTCTGTGCTCAGTGGATTGCCACCTATATGGTAGCTAGGGGTAGCCTTGTTTTTCCCAAAGGGTATGACTATGCATTTTTGGCGTTTAACTTCAGGCCATGGCTCTGGCACCAGTTATCCATTTCTGTGAGGCCCTTCTGGAGGATATCTGTGTCAGATGTGTTTTCGACTATGGCCCAGTTTGCAGTCATCTGCAAACTTTGTCAGCCATAACCCTCCTGTGTTTGCTTGTACTTCAGAAAAGTAGATGCCGAACAAGAGTGGACCCAGGACTGAGCCCTGTGGGACACCACTTGTGACAGGCTTTGAGTCTGACATGGCTCCAGCAACTCTGACCCTGTGGGTTCTGTCACTTAGCCAGTTTGCAACCCATCTTGTGATGTATGGGTTTACATTCAAGCTGATGAGTTTTTCGATGATACCTGAGTGGGGTATTGTGTGAAGGCCTTTGCCAGGTCGAGGTAGGCTGTATGGACTGCCTTTCCCTCATCAATGGCCTTGGTGACTGTCTCGAAAAAGTCAACCAAGTTTAAGAGGCAGGATCTGCCTTTGACAAAGCCAAACTGAGTTGGATCCAAAGTCTGCAAGTTCCCTATGTCTTTATTTATGAGTTCCATTATGATCCTCTCCATGGCTTTGCAGATAAGGCTTGTCAAGCTAATGGGGCGGTAATTTCCAGGGTCTGTGGAGGCACCGCCCTTATGAAGTGGGACCACAGTCGCCGTGCGCCACTCCTTGGGTGCGTATCCTGAGGTGAGGCTAAGATTAAACAGCTGTCCTAACTGTGGGTTTAATTCCTCATTGAGTTCATGAAGCACACAGCCGGGGACACCATCCGGTCCCATGGATGCTGTGTTTTTGCCTTAGTGAGGGCAGTTCTCACCTGGGCGTTGGAGATGTTTGGGGGCTACAATCCTCTGGAATAGATATCTCTCCTTTTGGGGAGGGAGAAGTTTGCACTGAACCTGTCAGCCAGTATGTTGGCAATGTGTGTAGGTTCAGTAATTTTCACATCATTTTGAACTAATTCTGAGCATATCTGGGAGTTTCCTCCTAGGTTTCTAACATAGCTAAAGAAGGCCTTATGATTCTCTTTAGAGTCCTTGGCGATTTTTCTCTCAAAATTTGCCTTGGATGATTTTATGAGAGCTCTTAGTTTTTACTTATAATGATCAAAGGTGTCTTACCTTTCAAGGATTTTGCTCTATCTTGTAGTAGCTTCCTCCTTTTGTTGTAGAGCTTGTTTATGGCTGGGGTCCACCAGACTGGACGCTTGCCTTTGGTACAGAGAGTCTTAGTTTTGTTTGGGATTGCCTGATCCATGCAGTCCTGTAGGTGCTGGTAGAAGGCATTTGTAAGTGATTCAGCGGTTTGAGTAATGTTTACCACTGGCTCAGGGGCCTTAAAGGAGACCACACTAGTTTTAGAAGTGTGAAATCGGCTTTTGAGAAGTTTTTCACTGTGGTCTTTTTGTTTCAGGTGGGGCGGGATGAGGACCTCCAGCGAGATTAGTTTATGATCTGATCTCACCAGTGAGGGGTATACTTCGGTGTTGAACATTTTGATCCCATGTTCGTGATGATGAGATCAAGTATGTTTTCTCCTCTTGTGGGGATGGTGACTAGTTGTTCCATGGCATTTGAGTTTATGAACTCCAGGAATCTTTGGGTTAGAGTGTTCGGGCTTGAGTAGTGTTCCCAGTCTATATTAGGGTAGTTAAAGTCACCTAGTATGATGGTGTTTGGAGATACATTTATCCCTCCAATGTT
Source organism: Protopterus annectens (assembly GCF_019279795.1). Taxonomy (NCBI): domain Eukaryota; kingdom Metazoa; phylum Chordata; order Ceratodontiformes; family Protopteridae; genus Protopterus; species Protopterus annectens. Next base: position 1,851,548,286 of record NC_056739.1, on the reverse strand, counting down.
TTCAGGAAGGCCATGTGAGGTTCCTGAGTTTGAGAGGGTGGCCTGTAACATGCTACAAATTGCAGAGCAGTCTTGCCTATGGTTAATTGCACCTGGATGGTCTCCGATGCATCATGCGTTGCCACCAACCTTGAGGTGTGGGTGTCCTTTATGAATATGGACACCCCTCCTTTCTTGGTGTTGTCCAGATTTTGGGGCGGAACGCATGATATGAGGTGAAACCTGTTAGTGCTGGGGTGCTCTCAGGAGCCTTGAACCAGGTTTCTGTCACAGCACAGACATCGATGTTCTCCATATTGAGAAGGGCCTCGAGTGCGTGCATCTTGAGATTGAGACTTCTGGCATTGAGCAGCATTACCCTTAGTTTTTTCCTTTTGGTGTTCTAGGGTGGTAGGTTTAGAATTTGAGCCTTGCCTAAAAAGGCACTATGGGGTGGCAAGAGCCTTTGCCAATATCCGAAGCCCAGGGTGACAGGTGCAAGCCGTCCCTTGAGCAGCGTGGCTTGTCCAGCATGTCATCCCAGGCAGACAGACATTGGATCCCCTTTGAATGACACCAGAATTTAAGCCAATTATTAAAGCTGATCATCTTATCACTGTATTGTGGCATCATTCTAGGTGAAGGTAGGATACTGCTCAAGGTCAGGGTCATACCTGCCTGGGCTACATAATCAGAGAGCTCCTCGATGTCCCTTTTCATGTAGTCCAAGGAGGTGCGTCTCAGGTCGTTGACACCAGCGTGGACAATGACTGAGTCGTACTTGTACCTGCTGTTGAGAGACCTGAGTGCTTGCGTTATGTGGCGGATTCTAGCGCCTGACAGGCAGCTTACTGTGACCTTCTCTTTACTCAGTCTGGTGAGCGGGGCGTCAGTGTGTCTGACTATGGAATCACCAATGACAAGTGTGTCTGGCATTTTGTTTGGCCTTAAGGGCTGTGACTGTTTGACACTCTGACTGTGTGGTCTATGTGTTGCATGTGTTGAGTCGTGAGGTGGTAGTTGTTTGGGTGTCTGCTTTGGTGGCCTCTGCTGTTTTGGTAAGTTTTTGATCAGAGCCTCCGAGTATGTCTTTGTGTGAGTATGTGTATGATTTGAAGTTGTGATGGTACCATGTGTGACTGGGTATGTATTGTGTGTGGTTACCTTCTCCTCCTGTCTGGTCTTGCCAGTCCTATGTTGAGAGAGCTCAGCCTCCAGTTTGGCCGTATAGTTGCATCTCTCGCATGTATTTGTGTTTTGTGGGAGAAGGAGAGGATTGTCTGTGTACATGAGGCAGTTGTAACATTGCCTCAATATTCCCAGGTTCACCAGTTGAGCACCAGTTGAGCTGGAGTTTATATCAACAAGTGTAAGACCAGAAAGAATTTATATTCCTTCACTGTCTCCTTGTAGGTTTAAAGATAGAATTGGTCAGGAAAAGTATTTCTTCATTCTTGAAAAAATATGTCAAGTACTACCACAGCTCTTCAATTTGTAGTCTTTTATTCAATGGAGAGGTTAAAACAGTTAGCACTGTCGGGTTACTTCCAAACCCTTCTTCAGACATATCCAATAACATTACTTGACAGTTTAAATAGCAAAAAAGGAGCCAAAAAAGTCTTTTTACAATTCTTTAAAAATATCTTGTTTTACCACTAGATGGTAGTATCTGCTTATTTAATAATCCAGTAACTTAATTTTATTGTATATATATATATATATATATATATATATATATATATGAATTAAAAAGCATGATGTAAGGGATATTGTACCAAATAAAATATAGTATAATATAAAAAATTATATGTTGATTTAATTTTAATTTTAAAATTGTATATGTTTCAAAAACCAATTACATATAATCAGAATATAAATATTGTTATTAGATATGCTAAAAAATGTTTTTAAAAAGTGGTGTTAAAAAACATTATTACAGTACAGCATATTATATATATATATATGTATATATATATATATATATATATATATATATATATATATATATATATAATGGAAATAATTTTTCATTCACTTTGGTATATATGTAATGATTATTTCCTAAATGTATCTATTAAGTGTTTCAGGGGTCTGTCCTTTAGAAAAGGTTTAATGGAGACTATTTCATTTAAGCCCTTGCCTCTGTCCGATTGCATCCTGATTATCCATTTTGTTTCCTGTCGCTCTGTATAATTCTTTATATTCCCTAGTCTTTTGCTTTTATTGTCAACCTTTCTAAAGGACATACCCCTGAAACACTGAATAGATACAGTTAGGAAATAATCATTACATATATACCAAAGTGAATGAATAATTATTTTCATTTTATATATATATATATATATATATATATATATATATATATATATATATATATATATAGATATATATATAGATATATATGTATATCTATATTGTATTGTAACTATGGTTTTTAACAGCACTTTTTAAAAAAAATTTTTAGCATATCTAATAATATTTATATTTTGATTATGTGAAATTGGTTTTTGAAACATATACAATTTTAAAATTAAAATTAAATCAACATATCATTTTTTATTTTATACTATATTTTATTGGATACAATATCCCTTACAGCATGCTTTTTAATTCATGTATATATACAATAAAATTAAGTTACTGGAATATTAAATAAGCAGATACTACCATCTAGTGGTAAAACATGATATGGTTAAAGAATTGTAAAAATATTTTTTTAGCGCCTTTTTTGCTTAAGTAATGTTATTGGATATGTCTGAAGAAGGGTTTGGAAGTAACCCGAAAGCGCTAACTGTTTTAACCTCTCTGTTGAATAAAAGACTACAAATTGAAGAGCTGTGGTGGTACCTGACGTATTTTTTCAGAATTGTTGCATTTGTGCTTATGTTGTTGGTACCTTTGCCCTCAAACTGCTTTTGGATTTTACTGATTATATTGTGTTTTGGCAGCGGCAAGGGACATGGCTGAAAACAATGTTCATGTAACTGAACAAGTTTCTAACCTGACACAAGAAGGAAACAAAGGTAATGAGACTTTTAATGTAACTGAAGCATTTAAATCTTTGTTGAAAGCAGAAACCAATGCATTATTACAATTTCAAAGGACTGAACTTCTTAATGCTAATGATAATGCAGAACATAGTATGCATACAATAAATGTACTTCAATTAACACGTAAGATTGAGAATTTGACAACTAAACTAAAGAATATACAATGGCAGTGTAAACACATGGAAGCATGTCTCTGCTTCCATGTAGTTCCTAGAGGATTGAGAATTTTGAAAATGCCCACCTACGGGACTGTTTATCCTGAACTTTTGGCCAAATGGCAAAAACTCAACATTGAAACTAGTTTTTCCTATATAAAACTTCTCATTGAACAATACATGCACAATGAAAATAAAATTAGTCATGAAATCACGATCCTACAAATGGAGCTGAAAACGCTTATGAATGAAAGGGATTTCATTGTGTTTCATGAAGACATACTGTCACAGATATCTATGCTGGAACATGGATTGTTACTTGATAAAAAGAAGAAACTTGAATGGGACTTAAGGGATTTTAGTGTTGGTAACATGTTTTCTTGGCCGAGAGAACCCAGGACAACAAGAGAACCAATAATATCGGCACATTCGGGCAAACCCTCACATACAAATCAATCTAGGAAACAGCAGCAGACTAACTTCACCCTCCAGCCCTCAGGCGTATTGAGAGAGGAGAACGGAACCGACAAAGATGTTTCAAAAGTAACGAATAGTAGTGAGACTTTGGTCTCACTTACTGACCAATCATCTAGCTCTACTGGCCATCGTGTGAATGGTATAGAAACAACAAAAGACGTAACAGAAAGTAATGAAGTGAAAGGCATGATTAATAAGGAGCGAAGACAAACATACACATCCAACATCTCCATTTCTCTATCTACAAGCGATGTTAGAAGAAAACAAACAGCAGTTAATGCAGGTCAATCAGAACTGAATTTGTTTTTTTACCAGTTTCCACTGCCGATTCGAGAGCACAAGAAATGGATTCCAACGAAAACCAACAGGAAATGGAAAATATCAGAAGGCATGGCAATGCCACAGAACAAAACACAGAGACAAGTGAGTCAGAATTAATTATCAATTTATCTAACCATGAATTAAACAGTTCTGAGAAATCCCTTTTAAATAAAGGGTTGTCGTTTATACCTGCTAAAGGAACTGATGCCGTAGACTTTATTTTAGAGGTCAAGATGTTTGTTAGGAATGTGGCTCTAAAAATGTTATATAAAAATGAGCATGGAACTGGACAAAATATTTTTAAAAAACCAAGTGACTTTACACCTGTTTTACACCCACTTTTAGAAGCATTTGAAAAAGTATGTGAGAAAGATTTTATACAAATGCTGAACAATGCGAAGTATAATAATAAACAGAATTTTTACAATTTAAGTAGAGAAGAATACGCAGCACTTGATAATTTAAGTAAAAATTATTTTTATTAGACCAGCTGACAAAGTTGGAGCCATTGTTATTTTGGATAAACAATATTATGATAATGAAATACAAGCAATGTTAAATGATGGAACTTATAAGTTGATTGAAGGTACACAATTGAACAAAATCATTAATAATATGCATAGTAATTTATATGATGTATTAATGTGTGAAGTTATTGATCCTAATCTATATAAGTATTTTCTAATAGAGTTGCCAATCATTCCCACTTTCAGAGGTCTCCCTAAAATTCATAAGAATGCTACCAACCCTAAGATGAGGCCTATTATTTCAAGTAGAGGGTGGTTAACAGAACCACTCTCAATATATGTGGAGAAACAACTTAAGGATATTGTATTTACTATTAACACGATAATTAGAGATACCAAGGAATTCCTTAAAACACTCTCAGAATGTGCACATAATATTAATGATTTATCTGGCATCTGGCTTGTAACACTAGATGTCAAGTCTTTATTTACAATGATACCTAATGAAGAAGGTCTTGAATATTTAAGGCAACTATTATGCACAAGGGATGTTAAAAGTATAACTATGATGAGATGTTTATTACTGCTAGAATTGATTTTAGAGAATAATGTTTTCATGCACAATGATAAATATTATTTACAGACAAAAGGGGTTGCAATGGGAACACCTTGCGCAAATTCCTATGCCAATCTGGTCATGGCCCAATGGGAGAAGACACATATCATGGACACAGAATATGTTAATAACATCAGATATTACAAAAGATGTGGATGATGTCTTCTTCCTCTGGGAGGGTAATGAAGTTGATTTATGTATATTTATTGAATACATCAACCAAACATCTAACTTTCTAAAATTCAAAGGGAAATGGTCTAAATCAGGGATTGAATTTTAGATGTATTTATAAGTAAATAGAATGGAAAATTTACAGCTATTTTATATAGAAAGAACTGTAGGAAAAACAGCCTTCTTCATAGCACAAGTATGCACCCCGGACACGTACATCAGAACATAGTTAAAAATCAAGGAATGAGGATATCTAACTTGACTAGTGATGATGTCATATGTGAACAAACTTTACAACATCTGAGAAATTAATTTGTTACAAGGGGATATTCCATACATGAAACAGAAGTATTGAAGGATCCAAAAATGGTAGACAGGAGAGGGAAAGGAAGACCATACTATGGAAACAACAATATGCATACTACAATATCAATTCAGACAGATAGGCAAGCAACAGACACACAAATAAGATTGAATATACCATATTCTAACAACAACATAGATATGAATAAGGTTATTAATAAAAATTGGGCCATTTTGACTACTAATGAAGAAATATGCACCATTGATGGCCAACAACCAAGATATGATTACAGCAATAGCAAATCTCTAAAAAGGTTATTATGCTATAAAGAGACCAAAGGAAATAAAATAACATCAGATAGACAAGGAACTTTTCCTTGTAGAAACTGTAACCAATGTTCATATATGTTAGGTTCGAATAACTTTATACATCCAGATAATGATAGGATATATACCTTTAGGCACTATGCGGACTGCAAATCTAGAGATTTAATATATTTAGCCAGTTGTGTCAAATGTATTAGTTATTACATAGACAAGACTAATCGAACCCTAAGAGAAAGGGTAAGAGAACACATCTATGCCATCAATAGGGAAGATGAGACCAATGCTTTAGCCAAACACATATTAGACCATGACTTGAGTCATAAATTTAAGTTCATGGTAATAGAGTTGATCAATAAAAGCAAAAGACTAGGGAATATAAAGAATTATACAGAGCGACAGGAAACAAAATGGATAATCAGGATGCAATCGGACAGAGGCAAGGGCTTAAATGAAAGTGTCTCCATTAAACCTTTTCTAAAGGACAGACCCCTGAAACACTGAATAGATACAGTTAGGAAATAATCATTACATATATACCAAAGTGAATGAAAAATTCTTTTCACTATATATATATATATATATATATATATATATATATATATATATTTTTTTTTTTTATATATATACTGTACTGTAATTATGGTTTTTAACAGCACTTTAAAAAATTTTTTAGCATATCTAATAACAATATTTATATTTTGATTATATGAAATTGGTTTTTGAAACATATAATTTTAAAATTAAAATTAAATTAACATATAATTTTTTAAATTATACTATATTTTATTGGATACAATATCTCTTACATCATGCTTTTTAATTCATGTATATATACAATAAAATTAAGTTACTGGAATATTAAATAAGCAGATACTACCATCTAGTGGTAAAATAAGATGTGGTTAAAGAATTGTAAAAATACTTTTTTGGCGCCTTTTTTGCTATTTAAACTGTCAAGTAATGTTATTGGATATGTCTGAAAAAGGGTTTGGAAGTAACCTGAAAGCGTTAACTGTTTTAACCTCTCTGTTGAATAAAAGACTACAAATTGAAGAGCTGTGGTGGTACCTGACATATTTTTTCATAATTGTTGCACTTGTGCTTACTTTGTTGGTACCTTTGCCCTCAAACTGCTTTTGGATTTTACTGATTTCTTCTTTCTTATCCATACCACTGGGAAGAGAAAAGACGTGGTCACTAGCCTGTGCCTGCCCTGGGTGATGGAGAGATGGAAGCATCTAAGGAAGAGAAATCAGAAGCCAATTGCCCCCCCCCCCATGGTCTTCTTCTGAGTTCTTTTACTTAAACCACTATCAGTCTCATGTTGGTTTTTGTGGGTTTTCCTTTTAACGATAATATCAGGATATAAATTATGTGAAGATAGAGAGGACAGAGCTACAAAATCTACCTTATCTTTAGTTACAGAAGCATCAGCTGCTCCAGTATCAGAATTTCTAACTATTGATTGTAATGTATCTGAAACTGATACTAATGTTATGTTGAACTGATCCATACTGGAATCAGGTGCGTTACTTGTAACATCAGTTTTGGTGTCTATAGGGGCAAAGTGATCTGTAATTCTGGGGCACTGACCCAATTCAGGCTCATCTATTAATGAAACTTTATGTTTTTTTTTTTATTTATCAGATTACACCTTAAGATAAACTTTCTTTTGATTGTCGATCTACAATCTAAGAAGTATTGTTTCAAACTGATAAAATTATTCTTTCTGTTTAAACTGTTCTTACTCTTTATAATGTTTTTCCTAACTCTATTCTTCAGAAATTAAAGCATTTTTCTCACTTTATGGTGCATGTGCATTAAAACCTGAGGTAAGAAAAGAAAAAGAAACCAGCCTACATCTTTTTCTAATGAGGCATGATCAGAAATAGTGGAATAGCCTTCTAAGTTGTTCTATTCATCTTCAATAGTTAAAACATTTGCCTCCCATTGTAAGGGATGTTTTTTTTCCAAACACCTTTATTAAATTATCACTTGTGACACAGGCAAATTTACATTCATATAAAAGTAATCACAGTATAATTAACATAACAAACTTTTTACGCCACATATGTTGCTCTATATTTATTATAACCTAAACAACATCACATAAATTATTCAATTCCTGCCTTTTTTTAAACAAGAAATATCTTTATTAAACCATCATTTACTGCATAGGCAATCATACATTTATACAAATGAACAACCACACGGACACAATCCTAGTTGCAAGCATTTTATATCACAAACCATACTGACACTCTCTCAGTTGAAAACATTATATATCATTTATAATCTATACAATCTTTTTCAGATAAACATTACATACCTCTTTTAACTCCTGCCATCTTTTAAACCTCATTCCTTTTTTGTATGTATTGTTCCCACAATTCCCATTTTGTCCTATGTAGTTTGCTCCTACCCTTTTCTAAAGATCTCAGTTCCAGTTGTCTTATCTCTTTTATATTCACTACTTCTAGTATAGTAAGTTTAGATTTTGATTTCCATTTTCTAGTAATTGCTGTTTTGGAAGCCATCATTATTAGACACAGCAAGGCCTTACCATGCTTAGGCAATTCCCATTCTGTATCATAGTTCAGAAAAAAATCATCTCCTTCGTCAGACCAATCTGCTCACCCAGCATCTCTGACAGTGCATCCCGCAGGTAATCCTTAAAGTCCACCAATTCACCACAGTCCCAGAAAATATATTCCCAATTATCACTTTCTTTCCTGACCCACCTCCAACATTTGCTGTCTGCCTGAGGAAAAATTCTTTGGAGTGAACTTGCAGTATAGAAATATCTATGCAAACATTTCCAGGCAAAAATCCTAAATCTTCTAGATTTTGTTGCATATTCAGGTGACATACATATATCCTCCCATTGTTTCTTTGTGAATTGCTTATTCAGACTCATAGGTTCATAGGTAGGTACTAGGCTATTGGCCCAAGGGCCTAAGTAAGCCTAGCCAACAAGGTTCCCTGGCTTACGCCACCCAAGAAAGTTTTTTCCTGTGCCCCCTGTCAAGCAGAGTCACAGAAGTGATCCCCGGGGTATATTTCCTATTTCCCATCCACTCATCAAGATTTTTCTTGAAGAGTTCTAATGAGGAATTTTGCTTGACATAGATGGGTAGCTTGTTCCAGAGTATGGACCTCTTTTCCCAATCCTTTCTAACCTCCTCTGATTGATTTTTATAGTTATCATGCAATATTTTATATGCTCTACTAATTATTTATTTTTTAATGGCAGCTTATGTTCTAGATTCTACTAAAACCTCTACCAGTGCTGGCCTTTCATCTAGGACCTCCCTATTTCTTTCTCTTTGCCTATATTATGATATCAATGCCTGATATGGAAGGCAATCTCTAACCTGCAGTCCAAATAAATTATCGGCGCCTTCCCATTCTATCATCTTTCCTTCTCTAGTTATTTGCTCCCAATACCTTGGTTCCTTTGCCAGTTTTATCCAATAAATTCTGGCCCTCTCTTGCCTATTGTCTATATCCCTAAAATGTTGTAAGGGATGTTGAGTCAATTTATGAAACTCTAAAATTTGAATGGTTACAAGCAAACCAACTTTCATCTTTCCTACTAAGGTGTCATTTATATTAAGTGGATGACCTCCCAGTTTATCAAAATCATCTTTCCAAGATAATACAAAATTATAAATAGTATTTAAGGAAATCTCTAAATCCTATTTTGACAGTGTAGAAAAAATGAATTTTGCCTTCTAATATCCTAAATAGATCCTGTAGTTTGGTACAGATTTGACATATGGTCTGAAAATACCTATGAACCTATGAACAGTTAAATGTTTTAAGTATATAAACAACACAGCTGAAGCACTTTGACATGAAATTGTGCTTAATTAAACCATTTAGTGTAAACTCATTAAAAGTATCCATATCAATTGCGTTAATGACAATTATACATAATAAAGAGCACTAAAACAAAACTAATGCACATAAACATAATAATAGTTTTTATTTTCAGCTGATTCCATTTGAAAGTAACTGGACTCTAATAAGCTTGTTACTAACTAATATTTTACTGTATTCTTCATTTAACTGTCATGTCTTCATTAAATGACATATCATTACTAGTCAGTGTATTTATGTATGTATGTACATTTATTATGTAAATCTTGCATAACTGCCTTCTACTCATTCTGTAAAATTGAACATTTTTCTAGAGGCCTCCTCTGAAAATGGGACTTGTGCCCAGTTGGACTTTCCTGGTAAACAAAAGCTATTAATAAACAAATACAGTAAATAACTAGAAGCTGCCAACAAAAACTAACTGAATTATTATAGCTAATGAAACAATTATCAAGCTTAATTCATCACAGTCCTGTTGTTGTCACGAATAGTTTATACCAAACTAAAACCTGGATTAATAGTTCAATAATAATATTAAGACAATATTTTAATAATAATATCATTTAAAATGCATGGATGCACTGTTCTACTCATGTCTATTTGTTCAATGTTCCTTAAACAGCCCAGATTGAGGCAGCGATTACCTAAGCAAGTGAGTGTATAATCTTAAAACAAAGAAAATAAGTTGCACTGAGTTCCCTGAATCTTTATAAAGACATGAGAGAGCTCATAAAGTAAAATAAAACAAAATAAAATAAATATGTCACCTTATTGCCCTTAAAAGTGCATAAGGTTAGATACAAAAGTAAATAATTGAACACGCAGAATCCTTGGGAAAGTTTAAACAGAGAGCAAATCATCTGTGAGAAGTGCAGTTATAAGAACACTTCCTGAATCACCCATCATTCCACTCTTATTGTGTTCTCTGTGCAAATGTTGATACGCATCACATATAAAGCCCTCAAGCTTGTTTTGAAATAACTGGAGTGACTGATAAACAGTGTGGGCAGGCCGTATACAGCACAGACTGATTGTCATACTGCATGCGTTAAATTTACTCTGTGTGTCAATGCCAAGTTATGTTTGTCATGACACATAGTTGTTGACCAGATGTTGCAGCTTTGACAAAAGTGATGCATACTGCATCTAATCCAGCCTTGAATGAAAGTCTTCCTTTGAGAATCATCCTTCTCTTTCTCATCTAAATCCTGTCCTGCATCTGCATCTGCTGCTGCTGGCAATTGCCTTGTGAGCAGTTTGCCTGCTTTCACAGGATCATATTGTGTAGCATGACACAAAGAACCATCTGCCTACTGGATGGGTCAGAAATGTAGTGAAGTGCCCCCCTTGAGGTATCCAGACAGCAGAAATCACTTTCAGTAGACGAGGCATGCTTGAAGTTATTCCATATCTGACTGTGGATTATGTTGTATGCTATCTCAGCAACACCTGTAGGATGGTGGGCAAGAGTCATGAGCCAGGTCTCAAGGAAGTATCCTACATCACCTATAATGCACATCATTTTTTTTTTGTCTGTAGCACTCCATACCTCTCAACTTAACAGATTTTAGCAGAATGTCCAGATTTTTGCCTCATTTTTTTGGGTCCGTTTTTCATAAAATTGTGTTTTTCTGGCAAATCATTGGCAAGTCATTAAATACTGAAGTTAGAAAATAATGACAGACATTTGAGTTTCAGGTTTCATATCTTTCAAAAAATTCATGCTAACACTAAACCTGTCATTCTATCAATTTTCTAAGTTTATAAGGGCGATATTTAAAATTTGTCCCTATTATTAGGCCTTTGTCCCCCATTATTTTTAGCTTTGTCCAGATTTCTTGCTCTAAGAAGTTGAGACGCAGGGCACTTTCCCTTCATGTTGACAAAGACACATCCTCTTCCCTACTATATAACCCTGTGGACAATCACCTTCCTGAAAGCAATGATATAGGTCATATATGTGCCAAATACAGGAATGATGTGTACTGCGACTGTGGCACAGGCCGTCAAATGCACCCATGCATGCAAATTCACATGCACGTGCAAGGGCATACACATGTACACACACACGGGCACACACACACACACACACACACACACACACACACACACACACACACATTAGATATGTTTTTTTCTGACACTACATGACAGTTTAGGGAATAGTAGCCCTTATGAGTGATGCACCTCTGAGCATCTGGACCAAGTGTATCTTTATGGTTACATCTTTGCAATTGATGAGACTCAGTACTTCAGAGAAGTGAACAATCTCATGCAAAAAGCATAAGGTGGCTCCTCTCTCCTCTATATTCCAGGGAAAGCATATACAATCATCTACATGCTGAAGCATTATGTAGATGAACTTTTCAGTATCCTTGAGGGTAATGCCTGTGAGATATCCAGTGTGTCCTTAATACATCCCTAAAAGGTCCATTTAGCCAAGATGATAAGAAATGCGCTTACTTTACTATCCACAGGTAGGGGCATGTCATGTACTCCTACAGATTCAATGTGTGGGAAATACATGCCCACCAAGCTCTTCAGTATGTTGTGATCCACCTGGTAATGGTCCTTACTATGCTGGTAAATCAAGCTATGTTACATCAAGTGCTGTTTATATCTTCTCTGGTTCTTCATTCATGCTTGATGGGCAGCTAGGTTAATGCTGGCTGTGGCAATAGTGAGAAAATAGTGATGGGCAGCTACTGCAATAATAGAGCATTGGTGCAAGAAACTCCCATCGTGTGCTATCAGAGCATGTGATTTCATGCTTTGCTGTACTTTTATAAGTCTTCAAATAGTTAGTCCACTATCTTGGGATATCTTTGTAGTATATGATTTTTTCATTTGCATGGGCAACTATGTTTTCATCTGCTATGACATCTTGCTTGTGGAAAATGCTGAATATGAATTTAAATATGTGCTACATCCTGAAGGTCTTACAACAGTTAGCAAGGTAATTATATTAGCTGCAATAATGCAAAACAATTTACCTTAATCATCATGCCCAGGGATTCATAGCTGACTCAACACCTTTCTGTCACGAGGATCTTGTTAATCCTGTGGCAGTGACACCAGCACTGTATGTTGAATGTCTTGGGTTTGCATTCCAAATGACAACTAATATTATCCTTTCACTTCTGTGATTCTAATAGTGTCTAAGCAGATGGCTTTCTCTTTATGTGTGTACATGTGTGTGTGTGGGTGTGCATGCATGTGCGTGCATATGTGTGCGTGTGTGTGTGTGTGTGTGTGTGTGTGTGTGTGTGTGTGTGTGTGTGTGTGTGTGTGTGTGTGTGTGTGTGTGTGTGTGTGTGTGTGTGTGTGTGTGTGTGTGTGTGTAATTTAGCTGGGGCTGGGGTAAATTATAATATACAAGCCATAAAATTCCACAGCCAGAGTTTTAATTTCAAATTGGTAAGAGTTCACATGTCTAACGTAAAATGCATTATAAAGCTACAGTTACAGCCTGATAATAGTAAGATGAAAATGTTAGAAATGCTAGCAGTGGACATATTTAAAAAAGTTTTATCTAGTTATATTGTGGGCATTGCAAAGTGATCTAAAGAACTCTGACAAGTTATTAACTTTAGTAGAATGCTTATTAACTAATGATTCATTACTTAAAACTAAGTTGTCTTTAAATCTAAAGTTGGTGGAAGAGATGTACAAGCTGCTGTGAAACAAAAATGTCAAAGTAATGCAATACTGTGTTTTAGATGTAGAGGAGTGGTCACGTCTCCAGGTTCTGCTCTAATAATTCTCTTTTTTTTTTTTGGTAGGGGGATGTAGTGTCCACATGAATAGTGTCTTACATGCTGTTCCTATGGAGTGTGATAAGACTGAAGCTAAGATTATTGAGTCACCATTATGTCATTGCATTGCCTCTGATCTGATAAAGTGTATTATATTTTTGGAAGGAGAGAGAAGTTCAAACCTTACTGAATTCTGGGAACATGATTACCCTTGTCAAAGTCCTTATATATGTAAGAGTAAGATTATCAGCAAGCAAAATGTGGACGTGATATGCATTTGTGGTACTAAAATGTAGTAAGATCCATTCACATGTGGAAATTCAAACAGTACTAGGACACTTTTTATATCTTTTAGCTGTGTCTCCTGATGACTTGATCTCAGTTTAAAGCATTATAGAAGTTATGGGAGAATGGGACTTCTACCAAGGCTGTATGGCAGGTCAATATACATAATAAGAAAGACATAAAGCAAAAGCTTGACACACCCATTAAGTGTAAAAATGGAGAAGGGGAGAGCAGGATAGTGACACCCTTACAGAAAATCAAAATCAGATTCAGTTGAAGGGAATTAGCGAAGAACCTACAAAACTGAAAACAAGTTCATTATGGTTAGATGTCAAAAATTATATTATGCACTACCAGAAACCGATCCCAATGATAAATCCACAGCAACTCAATACTGTAAGATATGCCAGCAAAGGAAATTAATGTGAACTAATAAACTCAAGTAAAATCAGTACAATACAGACATATACAATGAACCTTATGAAGGGTTTTTGTACAGAAACAGAGGGCACAAAAATAGAAGAAAGGCAGTTAAGAAAGGACCCTGAAATTGAAAAAAATGGTCTTGATTTTTAAAAGTGAGGCAGTTAGGAAATTAGTTCTAAACCCAGTTCTGTCATGGAGAACAGAAATCTAAAGAAAAAGTGCATTCTCAATAGGTTAGTACAAATAGCAGAAAAACTATAGCTGAAGGTAACTTTTGTTTGGAACTAGCCTTTGCTGAGGAATACACAGGAGAAGTTCCAGTGCCATTTTGTTTGGGAGAGGCAACCATACCTTCAACCACAAGACAAGTTAGTGAAGAAAATAACACTAAATTACTTGACTTACAGATAAGCCACACAAACTTTAAAAAGTACAATGAAAAGATGTAACTTTAAGTAGAGACAGAAAGAGAATAACTAAGGTTATAGGGAAGATAGTGAACAAAATGTTCCTATTACTTCTTGCCCATATTTCTGAGTTAAAAGATAATGACTGATAGTAAAGGAAAGAAGGAAATTCTTCATCAAGTGTTAATACCAAACCTTACAGGACACTGTCAATGAAGTTGTCCCATAGTCATATGTTAGGAGGTAACCTTGGTGAGGATGGAAGTCAGCAAGTGTTTTATCCAGATTTTTATTAACCGGGTATAAAGAAAGAAAAATAAATTTCTGTGCTTCTTGCCCAGAACATCAAAGAACTGCACTCTATCTTGGATTTAATATTTTAATTTTAAAGTGACTTTGAAAGAAAGGAAGACACTATTTAAAAGAAATTTAGAACATTATAATAGTTTACAGGATAGACTAAAGCTGATTATGTCCATAGTAAAGGAGCACATACTGAAAGGTCAAGAGATATAGCAAAGGTTCTCTGATAAAAATTCCCTACTTAAAGAATTTAACACAGTTGGTCAGTTATTAGTATTAATGTTAGCACCCTCCAATGAAAACAAATTTCTGGCTGAGGGGCAAGGGCCCATTGAGGTGGTTGAAAGGCTAAATGCAGTAAACTACAAAGTAAGACAATCAGAAAAGATAAAGAGAGAGAAAAGTTATCATATTTATGTATTAAGACCCATGAAACAAGTAAAATAGTGTTGTGGTTAGCTTGCAAGCTGAAATTCATAAGGAGAAACCAATGAATTTCTGCCTGAAATACAACTGAAAAAAATCCTTACTGAAAAATACAAAAGCAGGAATTAAGATTATTTCTGTTAAGAAGCAAAGGAATATTCTTAGAAATACTTGGGAGAACTAAACTGATATACCAAAACTTAGAGACAATTCTTGGAATGAAGGTTAGTCTGAAACCTCACAGGGTACCAGAGTCACAGATGCAATTAGTAAGAAAAGGAAGTTCAAAAGATACTAAATTAGTGGCAATAGTACAGCCACGGAGTGAATAAAGAAACATGATAGTGCTAGTTCCTAAAACTGATGAATATCAAATCCTGTAACAACTGTTAGAACTTGAATAGCATTTCAGAGTTTGATAGCCATCCCATATCCAGAATTGATGAGCTGATAGAGATTCCAGGAATAGCAAGATATTCAACATTGGATTTGACAAACGGGTATTGGTAGATACTGCCTTCCCCTGTTTTCCCTTGTGATAAAGTAAAAACAACTTTTGCAATCTCTGACGGTCTTTTCATTACACAGTGCTACCTTTTGGCCTACATGAAACTCCAACTACCTTTCAGAGACTAACACATAAAATAGTGAGACTATAATCAGTACATGTTACTGCATATCTAGATAATGTGGTCATTCACTCAGAGTCTCACTTACCAGAAGCCCAAGCTATGTAGAATCTATACAATAAGCAGACTTGACTGTAATGGTAAAAAAGAAATTGGACATGCTGGAAGACAAATATTTGCTAACCTTGTAAAAATAGCAGTGGTAAGACCATTTGCTAGAGAAAACATAGGCTGTCTTAAAATAGGCTTATACTTTCCAGTAGAGACAGTGAAGGCTTTCCTTGGAGTAGATGGGTACTAAAGAAATTCATCTGTGCCTAAATTTTGCAACTATCTCCTGTCCTTTAACAAAATTCACAGAAAAAATCTCCTATCATGGTGCAGTGGTCACTTGAGGCAGATGAAGCATTTAAAGAATTGAAAATGTTTATGATGCTCTGAAATAATATTAGTGACTCCTGATTTTGCTAGGTAATTTACTTTGCTTTCAAATGTACCAGAAGTATGGTTTGGAACTCTATGATATTTAAGGTGAGGAGCACACTTTGTAATCCATCTGCCAAAAGTTAAGCAATGCTGGCAGAAGTTACTCAGGGATTGAAAGGGGGCAGGGATGGCTCATGCTATAGGACTGTGGGACTGCAGCCCTCCCACCTGTGAAATAAAGTCCCATAGTCCCCGTAGAAAAAGAAAATATAAAATAAAATTGAAAATAATAAAAAAAAAAAATCTCGGACTGCACGCATGCGTGCTAAGATTCTGGCTGCTTTGTTAGGCAGGCCAGAACACTTAGCACGCATGCTCAGGCATTCCTGAGCTCCAGACTGCTCACTTAGGCAGTCCGGATAGGGAAGGGAGTAAACTCCTCCCTTTCAACCCAGAGATATGTGCGGTGATGACCGCACAAACCAGATGGTCACCAGACTGCATTGCCCGCAGTCTGGGTCAATAGCGGAGGCTCCAGCCTCCTCACATCTCACGGGAGTGTATGCGTGAGCTAGGATGGGAGATACAGATCATGCCAGCATGGAGGACCAAGATCGGGGAGCTGCAGGATGGGTTTGGTGCACGACCAAGAAGCTGCAGTACAGGATCGGATCGTGGCCGAGACAGGTAGGGTGTATGATCGGGAAACCGGTGTGCTGAGAAGCTGCAGGATGGACCGAAGAGGTGTGTGTGTGTGTGTGTGTGTGTGTGTGTGTGTGTGTGTGTGTGTGTGTGTGTGTGTGTGTGTGTGTGTGTGTGTGTGTGTGTGCGCCCCTGCAATGTTCTGGAAGTTAAAATGGAAACTCTTTATTTGTATTGCACAGGGTGTGCCATATAATCATTTTCCATGTCCATGACTGCATACACCATAAAGGCATTTTGCCTTCAAATTTTATCATTTCATGGTGCTGTAACAATGCAAACAATTTATCTGCACACAGTACTGCATCCTGATATGGAAAATTATCATATGTCTTTTTGCTGTCTGCATACTGTGCGTTTTGTGTTACATAGCAATTCAGAAATAAACCATCATTTTCTGTTACAAAGACATATAATATTACTCAAGTGAAATCAATGTCATTTTTTTAAATTTCTTGTAGAAAAAATATTACAACTACTAATGTACCGTAATCAGTGGATCATTACAGCAGAACCAAAGTAAAAAAAAAAAATAAATCTCATGAGATCAAATGTCTCAAGTACCTACAGTTACTTCAAGCCCACTAAGAGTACAGGGGACTGACAATGTCCAGATAACACCCAAGCTATTCACTAGCATTAATGTGCAGACAATGTTTGTTTTAGCAACTGTATGTTATTATGCCAGAAACTTCTATGTTTCTTATCTGGACAGCAAATATTCAGACTTGCAAAGTTTGCATATGTCATGTAGGTGATTACATAGATTATTCTAATTTCTGATAGCATAGCTGTTAGAAGGGGTAACATACTGACACAGTGGTTTATTTTGTTCTCCAGTTCACTTCTTGGTTAAGATGTTGTTAATGAAGAGTCACAATTTCTGCTCTATATCAGACTGAGGTTTTTCCAGATGCTTCTGTTTCTATATCTCAAACAATGCTGTGGATTGATGAATTAGTTATCCTCCAAGCTGCTCATAGGTGTGTGTGTGTGTGTGTGTGTGTGTGTGTGTGTGTGTGTGTGTGTGTGTGTGTGTGTGTGTGTGTGAGTACTGGTGGCTAGAGAGAACTCAGGATATCTGCTAATGGTGCTTGAACCATGTACCACTGTTACAAGTAACAAAAGCCTGAATTCCCTACCCACCACCATTTGTGAAATGTTTGGAGATTTTTCCCTCATATTTTTTCTGTTCTGTTCCTTGTAAAATCTGTGGTTTCTGAATGTTTAACCCCTTAAATAGTTGATGGTGCAGTGGTAGCATTGTTGCCTCATAGCTAGCGGTTGTCTGATTTGATTCTTGGCTGAGGTACCTTATGTGTGGGAGTCTGCATGTTCTCCCATCTTACAAAGACATATTTCTGGAGTGTTTCTCCCTGGGCCTCTGCTGAAAATTGGCTTTTGTTCCAAGTCAGACTTTCCTGGCTAATAAATGTTAAATAACTAAAAATAACAGGCATTTGAACTTCAGACTTCATATTCTTCAGAAAGTACATGGTAACAGAAAACCTTTTATTCTAGCAATTTTCTAAGTTTATAACATGGTTATTTGAAATTTGTCCCTATTTTTGGGATTATATTCCCCCATTATTGGCTTCGTCCAGGTTTTTTGTGCTAAGGTTGAAAGCTATGGTGAGAACTGAATTCACTGAATATGTTTGGGGGCTGTATTTCCCCATTACTGGCTTTGTCAATGTGTGTTTTTTGCTAAGAAGGTTGAGAGCTATGGTGAGAACTGAATTCACTGAATATGTTTGGGGGCTGTATTCCCCCATTACTGGCTTTGTTCAGGTGTTTTGTGCTAAGAGGTTGACAGCTATGGTGAGAACTGATTTCATTAAATGGTAGCCATTTAAGTTTCAGTCTTCCTCTCTTTCATAAAGCTGAAGATTTGGCATAGTAGTATGTTGCTCTGACTATTTTGCACAGGGTCCTGGGTTCAACACTTGGCAGTGAAATGTATGGTAGTGACACAGCATTTTATTCTAGCAAGTTTCCAACATTATGCAAGCAAGTTTAAAATGTGTCCCTGGTTTCTGGGCTTTTGCCCCCCCCAATAAATTTTGGCTTTTCCCAGATTTCTTGTGCTGCAAAGTTTAGAGATACAGCTGAGTGTCAAGTAGATTTTACAAGAAACTGAGAGCTGTAGGGGAACAAAAGTTTAGTGCTGCTTATGCAGAGTCTCCTTGCATTGTTAATAGCACAACAGGTAGTGTACTTGTTTTTGATGTAGGAGGCTGTGGGTTCTACTCCCCCAGTAAAAAGATGCATTGCTGATACTGTACTGTGTTGTAAAGGGGGTGGATGCTGCAGTCCTTTTTGGTGAAGATACCTAGTAACTATGAAACTGCTATCAGTTTGCCATTCATTCCCTATTGCAATATTATTAGCTTATCATTTTTAATGCAACATAGGCGATTTATTCCTCAAGGGCAACAGACACTATTTGTAGATGAAACAATGAAATATAAAGTTGTTTGCTAGCAGCAACTTCTTTATTAGTTACAGATTTCTTTAATGTGGAATTATTTAGATGACTTTTACTTCAGAAATTGTGCATATTTACTGATACTGGTGGACTGTGGAAGTTTGAGTAGATTTCTATGATGGAAATGTTCTTTACTGGGCAGTTTTGTCATTATCGGTGCATGCATTTTTTTTCATTGTTTACTGGAAAAATGTTTAAGGCAATAAATTAAAAATGCCCTCTAACAACTGTACTGTATTGTACAAGGAATATAATTTAATACAATCAGGAAGGTGTATCAAAGAGCACGTGTATGTTTCATGTGCAAAAGGCCTATGATTTGAAAACAGCTCAAAATTAATCTTTATCTGCCACTGGCAAAATGTATTTTCTTTGAATGTGGGTTTCAATGCTGTTTCAATGAATGCGAGTTTCAAGGGCAGAGACATTTTAATGCTAAGCCTGTTTTCATTATGAGACTGCATTGCTTTGTTTAGCAGACGTCTTAGTGTCTGTGCTGTAAAATGCAAATAAAACTTTCAAATGAAGTCCAGATCATCGTAGAAGTAAAGCAGTATGCACATTAGTGTTTATGGTAAATGGGGTGAAATAGCCAAGTAATGGTTTATTGGAATGGCTGCAGGGGGGAGGCTCCATTCAACCATGATTTTGTGAGGGGGAAGGGCGGCAAACTCAAAGACAGCCCCGGCTTAACTATACCTCTCAACTGTCCAGATTTTCACAGAATGAAAAGATTTTTGCTTCTTATTTTTGGTTGTTCCTCATAAAAGTTGTGGTTTTCTGGCAAATCATTTAGGAATTAAGTCACTAAATAATGACAGACACTAAGTTTCAGATTTCATAACCTTCAGAAAAATGCATGCTAAAGCAAGACCTGTTATATTCTATCAACTGTCTCAGTTAATACAAGAGCAATTTTTAGTACTATTTATATGTTCCCCCAATATATTTGGTCTTGTCCAGATTTCCTGCATTAAAAGGTTCAGAGGTACGTGCAAATAAATTGCTTTATAGAATTAGGCATATCCAAACCTCTCAACTGTCCCCGATTTTGGCTCAAAATGTTGCTCTTCCCCTAATAATCCCTCCAAAAATGGCAATTTTGGAAGAAAACGTGGAGAGTTTACATTTAATAAATAACTGATAGTCAGAGTTATAGTTTACTTTTATTTCAGAAATGCATGTAGATTCTTTTACTTTGTCAGTTGCTCAAGTTAGCAGTACTAATATTAAAAAGTGTCCCCTCTTTGACAAGTTCCTAGGTGTATTGTGTGGCTATTTTATATTTTTGCATCACATTTTTGGTCCATTTTTCATAAAATTATGGGTTTTTTGCATGGCAAATTAGTGGCAAATCATTAAAGACTGAAGTTAGAAAATAATGACAGATGTTTGAGTTTCAGATTTTAAACCCTTCAGAAAATTCAAACTAATGCAATACCTACTATTCTTTTATCTTTCTAACTTTATAAGAGCAATATTTAAAAAGTGTCCTTATTTTTGGGCCTTTGTCCCACTTCTATGTATGGCTTTGTCCAGATGTATTGCTCTGAGGTTGAGAGGTATGACAAATGTGTCAGGGCCATCACAGTCAGCCAGATATATTTCAAATTGTGACATACTTGTTGCACTCCACTCCCCCATGTAGTGACTCTCGATGTGTCCAAGCAAGGCAAGGAGCAGTTATGCAGTGTAAATGTGCAGAGTATCCCCCCATCCAAGGTAGACACAAGTACTACAGTGGCTTTTCATCTGTCCTTGATTTTGCAGAATGTTCTGGTTTCTGTCATATTTTATATGGTTGATTTATGCTTATTATTCAGAGAGTGCCTGCTGCTCTGTATTTAAGTAGCAATGCTTTAATGACCATCAGGAAAGCTTGTCTGAGATTGTAAGATGCAAGTAAGCCCCATGAAACAAATAGATAGTTGTACAGGCAGCAGGTCTTTTTTGGATAAGAAAAATTTTTACAAGTGGGGGTAACTCAGAGATTGCTACTTTCAGCATGTTACTTGGTATTTTAATAAAGCTGAAATAAATTATAATTAGAACTGCAGTGCAAGGAGAAGTGGTTTGAGCTGAGTGCTGCTTGTTTTTCTTATACTTCATTTTGACTGGCATTCCAGTAATGTATTTAAAAAGTAATTTATTTTTTCATGCCTCACAACCTTTTTGTTTCCATCTAGATATTAAGTAAGCTGTCATGCAGCCAATGCATTGAAATATTTTTTTTCTTCTACACTTGATTGGAC
Organism: Protopterus annectens; assembly: GCF_019279795.1. Taxonomy (NCBI): domain Eukaryota; kingdom Metazoa; phylum Chordata; order Ceratodontiformes; family Protopteridae; genus Protopterus; species Protopterus annectens. The sequence goes on along the minus strand of NC_056739.1, from coordinate 1,851,526,439 downwards.
TCTCATAATGACGGTTTGGCACCCAGGACAGCGTATTTAATTAAAGTTACAGTTTTTGTGGTTTTGACCATAGCTCCTCCCCTTTCTAGTTTGCCACACCCCTTTCCATTGACTCCACCCATTATGCTGTCTCCTGCAGCCCCCTTTTGATTTGAAGTCACCAGCTGCCACTGAAAGGGAGTGCTTAGCTGTGAAGCAAACATTTTATTCATTAAGATACCTGGTGAACGACTACATTACAATGGCTGATTAAATAGCAGGGTGGCAGAACAAATCTGTGCTGCTGGGTACTTCCATTCCAGCTCTTTCAGTATAATGTCATCCACAGGAATGGACTGGCTAATAGGAATGTTGATGGGTTGTCTGAATCTTACAACCTATATACATGAGTCCTAACCTAATGGTTTATGCTTGGAGAAGGAAGGTAATTGTGACTTTGTGCCTGTGGAGTATAGGGAATATGGCATCAAGTGTTTGTTGGATCTTTAAATGTTCTGAGTTAGCCAGGTAATTGGTTGTATTAACTAGAACAACTTGCATCCTGGAAGGTGGGGAATGGGAAGTTGGTTTCTCATTTGGAAGGATAATTGTGTCATACAGCTATGGCTCTGCTAGAAGGCTTGCAGTTCCTGGAACTGGATGGTGCAATCAGTTCAATGCATTTTTATAGAGTTGGAAGGAAGGCCTTGTCAGTGCCTGCAGCCATGGTATTTATTTTGCAAGCTGGTTGCTTGAAAATGCTGTGTAGAATGGAGCCTGTGTGAAAAAAAAACTGGTGAGAGCTGCCTCTATGGACTGTGAATCTTGCAAAAGAATATACTATAAATAGTTTAAATTCTTTTCAAGCAAACAGTAAAAAGCAAATGAGTTTTATTTTCATTTCATCCTTTAAATGAATTTGAGCATATTTCATCTATTTGCCTCCAGTGTGTTGACACGACTTACATCTCTGTTTGCATATACTGCATATTGAATGGTTACAGCTCTTGTGCTGTTATGCAGTGTATGTCTTAGAATTATACCCCACCCTACACATTGCTACAAAACAGGCAGCTGTTCATTGTATAGCATGCACATTTTCAACAAACCTTAAGGAATGTCTGTGCATTGCAGAACAAAGAATTGCCATTTCTTAAGACAATATCAAGCACCTTTTTTCTTTTCATTAGCACATACTTTGGAAAAACCACAAGTAGATCAAAAATACAAAGGATGACATTTCTCTTATCAGACTGCCTCATCTGCACCTTGACTATTTGTAGCAGGGGACTTTTTATTTATATCTGAGTTTTGATTAGTTATTTTTCTGGGGGCATTTTTATGATAAAACTTGAAATTCTTCAGTCTATTGTTATGACTTGGCTCATTTTTTTTAATCATTTCACAGTTAATAGCCTGGATTAAGCTATAGTCTTTCAGCAATGTTGCTACTGCTTGACTATTGTTTTACCTGAAAGTTGGGTTTACTGCCTCTGGTATGTATATATATATATATATATATATATATATATATATATATATATATATATATATATGTGTATATGGCATATGTTTTTTATTCATGTTACAAATCCTAGATCTTTCTTCTACTTTGAATAGTCTGACCTGACTTCTTTTTAAAAATGCTAAATTTAATTATTTTTAATTTGCATAATGTGAGTCTCATATCTTATTGATTCTACTGTCTGTTTCACTACATTCTCACTGACTTTACAGAAATACAACTACCCTAGGATTCATAAAGGCTTATCGTGAGCAGGAAGACTTAATATGGCTTTTTCCCTCTTGTAGTAAGCCTTTCTGATTTGAGATTGCCATATTACTGAGGTTTTCCTGTAACGAGAGCCTGAACATAGAGGACAGTCTTGCTGGTTGAGTTGCATATTAATGCGACGATCAGGGGTAGCAGCTAATGCAAACTTGCAGTGTGCTCTCCCATAGATATGCCAGCAGCTTCTGATTTGCACTGAAAGTGATATTCATAGGTTCATAGGTTGGTACTAGGCTATCGGCTCTAAGGCCTATGCAAGCCTAGCCATAACAATTCCCTGGATATTTCATCCCACAATATTTACTTCTCTGGGCCCCTGTCTAGCAGGGCGACTGACATGATCCCTGGGGTGAATTTCCTATCTCCCATCCAATCATCAAGGTTCCTTTTGAAGAGGGCCAATGAGGTGCTCTGCTTGACATGTATGGGCAGACTATTCCAGAGTATGGGGAGTCTCTGGTTCAGGAAACTATCCCTCCAGCATGTTTTGTTCATTGTGAAGATAAGGTTTAGATCCCTGGAGCATGTGGCTCTGAGGGATTGGGATTTCTTTAAGTGGAGCATGTTCAACAGCTCAGAGTTTGACATGGCCTTGTATGTTAAGCAGAGATCGCCTCTGAGTAGACGATATGCCACAGAGTATAGCTGGAGTTTTTTTGGATGGTCAGCATATGGCATCTGCTTTAGGCCTGTGATTCTTTTAGTGAGGTATTTCTGTGGCCTTTCCAGCTGTTGCAGATGTCTTGTGAAGTACATACCAAACGGGGCATTATACTCTATAATGGGTCTAATGAGGGATGAGTACAGTGGGACAATGACCTCCTTTTTTCTGGATGAAAAGCCCTTAGTGATGAGATGTGCCACATAGAAGGATTTCCTGACTGTTGTGGCGATGTGGTTATCGAAAGTGAGACCACTGTCCACCTGTGTCACTAAGCCTCTCATCACACTTTCGATGTTTAGTGTCCTGCCACCTATGTGGTAATTCATGGGTACATGTTTTTTTCCAAAGAGGATAACTATACATTTCTTGGCATTAAGCTTGAGCCCATGGCTCTGGTACCAGGCATCTGCTTCTGTAAGGCCCTTTTGTAGAATATCCACATCATTTGGGGATTCAGTAATGGCTCCCAGTTTACAGACGTCTGCAAACTTTGTCAGCCAGAGTCCCTTAGTGTTGTTCTGTACTTCAGAAAAGTAGATGCCAAACAAGAGTGGTCCCAGGACTGAACCCTGAGGTACTCCACTTGTCACTTGTCTGCAGCTGGATTTGGAGTCAGCTTTTTTTACAGTTTGGGTTCTGTCAGTAAGCCAGTTGGCAACCCATCGAGTGACGTGGGGATTTATGCCCAGCTTAGTAAGTTTATCTATGATTCCAGAGTGGGGGATGGTGTCGAAGGCCTTGGCGAGGTCAAGATAGGCTGTGTGGACCGCCTTACCCTCGTCCACAGCTCTGGAGACTGATTCAAAGAAGTAAATTAGATTCAGGAGTCAAGATCGGCCCTTCACAAACCCAAACTGGGTAGGGTCCAGTGTTTGAAGGTTGCCAATGTCTTTCTTTATAAGTTCCATGATAATGCGTTCCATGCCCTTGCAGATCAGGCTTGTCAGACTGATGGGACAGTAGTCCCCGGGATCCAAGGCGGATCCTCCCTTGTGGAGTGGGATAACTGTAGCTGTGTGCCACTCAGTGGGCACAAAGCCTGAGGTGAGGCTATGATTAAACATGACACTTAGGTGAGGTGCCAGTTCATTTTGTAGTTCATGTAGTACACAGCCTGGGATGTCATCTGGTCCCATGGATGCTGTATTCTTAGCTTTGGAGAGTGCGGTTTCTACCTGTGTGGCCGTGATTATCGGAATTTGGCAATCTTTTGGTATTGAGATGGGCCCTTCAGGGGGAGAGAGGGGGTGAAGTTGGCACTAAATCGATCTGCCAGGATATTGGCAATATCCTTGGGATCAGTACACTTAATGCCATTCTGTTGTAGCTCAGAGCAGATCTGAGCATTGCCATTTAGATTCTTGACATAACTATAGAATACCTCATGGTTGTCTTTGGAATATTTGGCAATTTTATTTTCGTAACTAGCTTTTGAGGATTTTATGAGGGATCTCAGATTCTTACTGAGGCTGGTAAGGGAGTTTTTTTGCATCCTGGGATTTTCATCTTTTCTGCAACAGTTTCTTCCTTCTGTTGTATAGTTTTTTTTATAGCAGGGGACCACCAGATTGGCTTCCCTTTTTTAGAGAAGAGCATCTTGGTTCTATTTGAGATGGCACGATTCATGAATATTTTGATAGCATAAAAGTCCAATGTTGGAAGAAAACAAGAATGATGACATAAGATGGTGGTCACCCATTCATTCCTTTGGAAGCAGTTGTGGTACAGGCAAGTTCAGCAAAGATGTGCCTATAGGATGGGTGCTAGTATGTAGATGTGTGTTGGCATGTGTGTGCCTGTTTGTAGGGGAGAGAATGAAGCTGGATGAATGTGTGTGTGTGCATTTGCCAACTCCACCACTGTCAGATCTGACAGTGCTAGTGTTGAAAATATGTGATTCTGCTATATGCTAATGAGCCAATAACAGGGTCTTTCTCATGCAGTCATAGCTGTCTCTGAAATACATTTTCTCTCTGTCCTGTAATTTCACCTTCCTGCTGTAGGCAATTTATGTAAGCAGTGATTGTCTTTCTGAATCATGCATGCTGATTTTAATATTCCATTATTACTATAATTTAAATTTATACTGCAAATAATAATCACAATTTTAGGGCAACTACCTCTTAGTGTTGATAATGAAATGTATGTTAAGAATGAGTTACAATACAAAAAAGTGTTTTCATATCTGAACTTACCTTGATACGTAATGGTCTTTATCAAGTCTGTAATTTGAAACTTGTTCTTTATTGATTGGTTACATTATTTATTGGGTGTGTTGGTTTTTCATCCTTCCTGGATGGCTTAAGAGATGAGCCACTAGGATGATAAACTATTTTTGAATGGATTTTTGTAGTTTTCTTCTTTATACTGCAAATACTTCAATATTTTATACCATAACTATTGCATGGATGTTTAAGTATATTATCCTTACTACTTAAAATGTTACTTACTTTGTAAAGTGATTTGGCAGTATAATTTGATTCTTTGTTCAAGTTCTCACATTGCTTATTATCATTTCTTTTTTCTCATTGTAGCAGGTCCCTTTTCCAGTTAATATAATACATTAGAATAGCATAGAATAGAATAAACAATCAAATGGATAGAACTGAGCAGATTATGAGAAGAGAGTTGAATAGAATCGAATAGAACAGAAAAAAATGCTTAGAATTTCCAAAAATAAATCTGCATTTCAAAGTAACAGCTTAGTTTGAAATTTGCTGTTACAGCAAAAAAATAATGCTTTTCACCACCTTGTACGTCTGAAATCAGTAAGTGCACCTCAAATAGTCCTGTAGCTTATACTAACACAAAGATCACTGTTTCTCTGAGCAAAGGAGATACCCTGAGGTACCACACCCTCAAATTAATATATATTTTCCCACATTCACTCTTGTAGTTCTGTTATCTTGAAAAGTGCAGTTATGGTCCATGGAATGTCAACATGCACCTTATCTGGACCCACTGCTCCTGGCATTATTTCTGGAATAATCCTGTTGCATTTAAGAAGGGATCAGGAAGCTGATAAATGAGAGCATTACAAAAGACCACTTCTGATTTCCTGCCAGAATGAAAAATAAAACATATACCTGCAAAGTGCAAATCACCCCCTGAGATTGTATATTTTTAGCATCAAGTAGTCTTTAATCATATGATTACTTGACTAGATATGGCCAAGAAAGCAGTGTGATCAGTTTCTAAGGGTGAATGAATATAGGACCTTAGATTGCGTAGCAATTAGACATGGGTTGATCTGATTGTTTTATAGTACTGGATGCAGGAAGAATAATCTTTGTATTTTACAGGAGCAATCACAGAGACTCAGCATTTCTGACCTGTAGCACATGCTCCAGTGTGGCACTGCCCATAAAAGGAAGTCACAAATAACATAAAAGCAACTCAGAATTATTACATTACTGTATTGCATAGTTGGTTGTAAGGGATACTGTGGCATAGTATAATACTGTTAGAGCAAAATTAATTTCTTTTTTAAGGAATATGAGAAATGCTTGTTTCCTACTTACTAAATGGCAACAGCTGCATGCTGCTAACAGCAGTCCTGAACATTAAATTATTGAAAACTACAAAGTTAAGAACAGGTTAGAACAGAGAAGAGTTTGTTCAGATTAGCTAGAGAAGATTCAGGGCAAGAAAAAATAAGTAAACAAGCAGATCATGGCCTAGATAGTAACGTACACGTGGAATACTGCAGAAGAGCTAGTTGTCTTTAACAGAGGTGCCTCAAGAGATATTAAACTTTGAACTGCCAGTGCATAAAACTGCAAACAAAGGACCATGAAGAGACATTTTGGCCCTCCTCAACTCCCATATACAGTTTGGCACTCTTCCACAGCCAGTTACTTCACATAATCAACTACAAGTTGCCATTACTCAAAGAAAGGAGAATAATTTTTTTTGCACTAATTCTCAAGTAGCTGCCTTTGTCCACTCTTTTGTTAATCCAAAAAATCAACACGTTTGAAAGATAGTGTTCAAATGTATCCACCTTAGACACTTGTGGCTTAGTGGTAACCATGACTCCTGTAACACAGAAAAAGAAGGGTTAAGCAGAGAGAGATAGGCAGGATAAATCTAAGAAAGGATCGAGAGGTTAGAAAGTTATTAGAAAAATCAAACAACTTTAACACATTCTAAAGCCTGTTTTGACTGACCAGTTGCACATTTGCAAGATACTGTATCTTGCATTATGTATGTGCACATAACTGTTTTAAGGGAGCGTGTACACAGGCTGTCATTTTAGCAAAAATATCAGAAGGTATTATATTTACAGACTCCATCACTGCTGATTTTATTTGTTCTGTCTGGTATTAATCACCTGAAAGCCAGATGTTTGTATACCCAAAAGACTATGATAATTAGATCAGTGTGAATAACAGTACTAATTTCCAGCCCTGCCAAGATGCTCAGTGTATAGAATGAGGGAAACTGAATAATTTTAGATGAGGACAGCATACCCATGTATATGATAGTTTGAAGAGATTTTGCCAAATTTGAGTTACAGTACTGATTAGTTATGCTTCCTTTGTGCTATAACTGTATGTAATTGTATGAATTCTATGAGAGTTAATAACTGACGAGAAATTTACGCAGTTTACTGTTAAGAATTCTCTGCAGTAAGGATTATCCTTTGTTCATTTAATCGTTAGACATGTCATCCATTGTTCTTTAATGATATCAGTCTAGGTGGATGTGATAAAGGTCACTGAATACATATTTGGGAAAATGCACTGTCCAAGGGCCAGAAATATATTGGTCATCGTTTGAACGCTGGTATTAATCAAGGCTACATATAGTGATATCGCTTCACTGTAGGGGATTGTAGTAACAGTGCTGACTTTAGAATAAGAGTATGTGTGACATCCATTACATGGTGTGCTTTATGTGTTTGTTAGAGGTATAAATGTTGTGGCATGTAGTGTCTTTGTATGATGTACAATGGATATAATTATCCCAGTACACAGTTGAAAGAAGAGTAGTTGCTTTGGCTCAGGACATGAACTCAGGAAATCAATATTTTTCTTGGCTTTGGAGCTAATATAGTGATGAAGATTATGTTAGATTAGTTCCCAGAAAAGATGGTGGTAGTGATGGGGACTAGATAAACACCAGACAGAAGTACCAAACCATAACAATGAAAGGCTTCCAGGTTTGAAGATGTTTACAAGTGTGTACAGCAGGACTATAACTGAGATTCAATGGGTAATACCTGATTTTCTAAGTTAAGATTTTACAGCCAAAGTGAAAAAAGTCAGGGTAAGACAAAGGGCATCCTTGTGTGGTTTCTTTTTAAAGATTATTATCAGCTGAGATGGATGGCCTTAATTTTGTATAAACAGGCTTTGCGAGGCTGTTTAATACCTCTTTTGGGATGGCCAGGCCTACTGTCATTGTCAAGAGAATGTGAACTAATTCACTTGTTGCAAAACCATCAGGGCTTGTCTTGTGTTTGCTCTGTAACAAGACACACTGGTCATGTTTTACTAATACAGGGAGGAAGAGTTTAAGATTAACGGCCAGGGCAGTCATGAATACTTATAGCCAATGTCTACTGGAGTAATGGGTCTGTTTGACATACAATGGATCATGCGTTTGGCCTGAAAAATTTAAATATAGACTTGTCAAAAATAAACAGTAACCAAAACGATATGGAATAAGCAAGATAAGTCAAGAAAGACCAGAGAAAAACACTGACTGGCCCCAGTATACTCTTTCTGTTAGTTAAAAGGAAATATTTTCACAGTATAAACGGCACAGAAAGTCACAACTGAAGAGACAATTATGTAGAGTCTGTAACAAATGAAGTTTAGCACAAACTAAGTTGTCCCGGGACATCTTCATGGGGGGTAGGTTAATATTAAGGGGAATTAAGTGGGTTGGGGAGGTGAAAGGGTTAAGTGGAGGCATGGATGGTTGGGAGGAAATGAGATAATGATGGGGAGGGGCTTAAGAGATTTAGTCTAGTGTAGTTGGGTTAAGCTGTCACATTTTGGTGTGAACTTGCTAGAGCAGGGATGTTCATTTCAAGGATCTGGGGAAAGGAAATGAGTAGTTGGAGGAAGCTTGCTGAATAGATAAGCAAGATGAGGTAAGGATGGTGTTTATTGGTGGATGGTAATTCAATGGATGGTGTATGAAGTGAGTTGGGACGCTGTTTCATAGGTAAAGTAAGGGAGCAGAGGTATGGACCCTGCTTGTTGGGCAGGGTGAGTAGGTACGCTGCCCTGATTAACATTACAATGAATGGTGTATGAAGTGAGATGGGATGCTGCTTCATAAGTAAAGTGAGTAGAAGTATGGACGTTGCTTACTGGGGCAGGGTGAGTAGGTACACTGCCCTGATTAACATTACAAGGATGTTATGCTGTATTCTAGTATCAATTATATCATGAATAGCTGTAATTAATAAAGTTGGTGATCAAAGCTATGTTATGGAAATCTAATAAAGGTCGTCAAATGTCATTTGGTGTGATGTGTGTTATTGAAGGGGACCAGGACAATGACATTTAATTCTGAGCGGTGGAAGACAGAACCTGTGCGGAATTTGGAAATATGGAAAATTAGTGCTATAGTACAATGATAGTAGGCAGGATGAGAATAAGGGAAGAGGACTAACAGGACAGTAAAAGAGATAATGCATATGACATGCACATGGCTTTTGTAAAGATGCGGGGGGGGGGTAGAAGACAAGAAAGTAAAACGTTAACATCAGAATTCATCTGGTTGAACATTCTCATAACTGTTCTCTTCTTTATGTCCCAACACTGTTAGTCAGACTTGGTCGTCAACTTGAGGACAGCATGTTAGCTATAAAGTATAATTTATCTGTCTATACCTGTCATGTTTAAAATGTTATTAAAACAATTTCAATAGCATACTGTTATGGTACAGTTAACCAAATCTTTTCATAGTCTGATTTATGAAATTGAACTGTTTCAAATTTCCAATTTCCCCGGCCAGCTTCAGACAATTCTAATATTTTAATTGAAGTCAACATCTAGCATGCTTTCCTTCATGATCCTTTTTGGTAGATGATTTTTTTTTTTCCAATGACTTTATGTCAGCATTTAAAGTTCGTTAGGTTTATCTCTCCCCTAAAGACTATGTTGCTAATAGGTATATTATATAAAGAAGTATAAAAGCTTTATTTAGCCATTTGCAGTTTGATAGCGAAAAGTTTGCACTTTTCCTGTTTTTCAAAGATAAATTACTGTCTCCTCAAACAACTTTCATCTATCCATATACTGACATTGGATTTAAAATTTAAAATCAGTCTTTTATTTCATCTTGTTCTTCTGAACAGGATTCTTATATGTAGAAAGACGAAGTGTGGTTAGACTTGTGGAAGATATCAGTTTTCCGCTCCATTTAATAAACTTTATTATACACAATTTATGATTTACTTTAATGGTTATTTAACTCATATCAAAAAGCTAGTTTTAGCCACATTTCCTTTTTCCCTGTTTAGCATTTAATAATTTAAAGCAGACATTTTGCACATAATTTAACAGTGAAGAAATTGTGGCCTTGTATTATAGACTTTTATCATTTCCCTATTATAACATAAAATTTGACTTGGCATTAGCACATATTACATTTTTGAGTTAGACTTTACAAGTAAAGATATTGCATCATTGTTTATAGCACCAACTGATTTAGTAAAATTGTATACGATAACTCGAAGTTCTAATCTGCGAGATATTTCCTCAACAAAATTTTCTTCTGATAAAACTATATATTTAAATGCATACAAGCTTTCTGCAAAGTTCAAGAAAAAGTACAAACAGGAAAGCATTCTATATAAGTTTATTTCAAATTATCAAGGACTTTGCCTAACTTGAACCTGGATTTTTATGTTATATTCAGTTATTGTACTTGTTACTTTCAGTTTTAAATAATCTGTAAATTGTTCAGTTTGGTTCTTTAGCTACTTAGTTTGGTGTTTGCTTTTTCTTTTGTTAGACATTGAAAAAAGTGTAATAAAAATAAATTATATAAAAAAAAACACCTGTATGACACAGATAATAGGCTGATGAAATGTAAGGCAAGGGCAGACAGATCTAGTGGAACATCTGTTGTGTTTAAAGGCATCAGCTATGTTTCAGTGTTTGTAAATTGGACAGTTAAATGATTTTAACTGTAAGTGATGTACAACAAATGCAGTCTAAGTGGAATTAAACTGCAATTACAAATTTGATTTTATTTCTGTCTTCAGCTGAATTTGAACCTAGGTCTCTCAAATGAACAATAGCTGACACTTCTTTTTTTAATCAGCTATTAGTGCTTTCTGTATCTAAAATATAGATGTATCCTGAGGAGCAGTCTGAAGCAACTGACGTCACAAGGATGCTTCCAAAACTTCTAAAGACAGCAGGTGACTGACAGTAACTATGATGTTGGGAAGACAAAATTAAATAATTGAATAAGCTTGGAAAATAAAAATACACCAATCTGAGAGCTGTACTATATCTAGGGTTGCTTATGAATTGGATTTGTAATACTATCAAGATAAAGTAGGCAGAGCATTATGGCAGAGACTGTCTGTTCTCATTCACAAAGGCTATCATTGTGGAAAGGGCTACAGCTGTACACTGCCTGCCCATGGGCCTATACTTACCTTGGCCTGACCCCTCTTTAAAAAAATACATCCCTTTCGTTCACTTCAGAGGGCATTTGCAGGTCACTAAGCTCAGTGCCTTTAAAATCCACATTAAACACCAAGACACATAAGAGCTGTTGACATCTTTCTTTGTTAAAAGTTAACATAAGGGTATATATCAGCATTGGCTATGCTAAATCCTACTTCCACTCTGGCACTGTTAAAACAGATAAAGTGTGTGTCTGTGTGTGTGTGTGTGTGTGTGTGTGTGTGTGTGTGTGTGTGTGTGTGTGTGTGTGTGTGTGTGTGTGTGCGTGTGTGTGTGCGTGTGTGCATGTGTGCAAATGCACATGCATTTATAAAGCTGAAAATCACCTACTCATTTTTATTGATTACCTCTAGATAAAAATCTGTTGCATATACTAGTATACATAAATTCCTTCCAAACATTTGCTGCATCATAATATATTAATGGGCAGATTCAGAACAACTCATCTCTCACAGAATTCTGCTTTTACATTAAGCGAAAACCGTGAAGCTTTCCTTAAAACTAAAAGTGAGTAAATGATAAATAAAATCATTATTAAATATAGTTTATGTGATTATCATGGTCTGTTTATGCAGGCACACAATCACATCAGGAAAAATAGCCGTTGTTTTGATTTCTAGTAGTTAGTTGGCAGTAGTAATGTCTCCCCCTAACTTTATGTTCTTTTTAAGAACAGGTCACTTGTTTTCCTGGCAGCTTGTACAACTATACCCCAGGTTGCAATAAAGGACTTTACTACTTTAGTATGTCCAAAATCATGAAACACTGACATTCTTGTCAATTGTGTTCCATGGCAAACATTCTGTGATCAGCATTCCATTTTTCAATGCTGGGGAATACAGTAAAAATGAACTAAAAAGCTACAATATTTATTTGTAATGTTGTTGTTGTTGTGTCTTTCAGCTTTTCCCGGTTAGGGGTCGCCACAGCAGAACTCCGGTCCACTAATGATTGGCAGTAGATTTTTACGTGCTGAATTGCCGGCTCTGACGCACAACCTTCAATGAAGGTATGCCCATTCACGCATGTCTCCACACAGAAGACGCTCTAGCGGAGAATCAAACAGGACAACATCTTACTGTGAAACGACAACGCTACCGCAGCACCACCACCGCAGTTACAATAATTATTTGTAACAGAACTGGAAAAAAGGTGGTGAAACAACATTACTCAGGGGAAGGCAGTTACAATAATTATTTGTAATAGAACTGGAAAAAAGGTGATGAAACAACATTACTCAGGGGAAGACAGGCTAGGAATATAAGAACTTTTTAAATGTATTTCAATTGTTTATAGAAATATATTGTATTTCACCTTGTAAGGGTATTTCACCTGTAGTATGCTACTAACATTAAAAGCAATTTAGAAAATTTTACAGTTTAAAAAAAAATACTTCCATCAAGAAGCAATTGTTCTAATGCTACGTAATGTAGACAGACCTTAATAAAGATAAAGTTGCTTTAAAATTGTTTTACCACCATGAATACATCTTTCTTCTGTTTGGAAAGAACATGACTTTAAATCATTTAGATGCAATTTCCAAAGGTTTATTATAAAACTGGTGTTAATTACCAAAGTTATTGAGCATTCATTTAATTTTGTATGGATTGTAGATGCCGCCCACAAACCATAACATATTTTTTATGTATTTTATTTTATTTATTTAACATTTATTTACAGGGAAATTCCGACTGGACACAGGTCCTTTTTCAGCAGAGGCCCATGGAGAAAAGCTCCATGAGTAACAGTAAATTTTCATCCACACATTACAATAATCAATAAAGTATAAAGTAAACAAAATATAGTATACATAAGAACTTTTATTTATTTATTTATTTTATTTATTTTACATTTGTTGACTGGGCTAGTCTAGCTGGATATATGTCCATTTTCAGTAGAGGCCCGGGGAAATAAGCTCCAAAAATTATAATCTCTAATGATAATAAGTAAAAACCATTAAAGAACTACATGTAAAGTAAATAGTACAATAGTTATGGAATAACAAAGGAATTGTAGCTCATGACATACAATAACATGTACAGAGAGTAGGGATATAGGAAAAAAGATGAAAAGTAGATATTTAGAAGGAGTTACAGGTCAGTGGATGCTGATTTGACATAGAAATTGGGAAATTGCAGATGTGAAGTAAAGTCAGGGGTGAAATAAAGTTAGTCAGGATTAGTACAGGGGCACAGCCATTGTGTTTTGAGGTATAGCTTGAGTTTCTTTTTAAAGGGAGATTTTGAGGGAATAGATGAAAGTTCAGAGGGAAGCAGGTTCCAATCTTTTCCAACAGTGTTAGAGAAAAGGGAGTCTCCGGCCTTGTTGTTTGACTTGACAGTGTCTATAAGAAGTTTGTGTGCAGATCTTAGGGACTTTAGGTTATGGTATGGACGAATCAGACTGGATAGTATAGGTGTTTTGTCAGGTTGGTACAGAATTTGATGGGCTATGCCAAGTTGGTTTTGGTTAATTTTTATTCCAGCCAGCCTAGTTGTTTTAAATTAGTACAGTGGTGGGTTCTGTAGGGGTTTCCTGTGGCAAATCTGGCTATGTTGAGGTAGGAGATTTCTAGTTTTGACAGATTCTTTTTGATAAGTTGGTAAATATGGGTTGTTCTAGATTCTGGAGTGAGGAAAGGTTTGATTCTGTAAAGAGAGCCTATTTTCTTGTTAATGGTTTTAAGTGTGTTGTCAATATGGGTATCAAAGTTAAGGTTGTTGTCAATGGTAATGCCTAGTAGTTTGGTAGTAGAGTCTTGTGATATAGGTGTGCCATTTTTTGATGTTATAGTAAAATCAATGTGGGGAGATTTGCTGGAAGGTGTAAAGAGGAGCAGTTTAGTTTTTTTAGGGTTAAGTAGTAGATAGTGCTGGGAAAACCATTCTTCTACAGAGTTAAATATGTGTTGTGTGAGGGAGTGAAGGTCTGATACAGATGTGGCTGAGCAGATTAGTGTTGTTACAAATTTGTAACATCTTGACAACAAAACCTAAGAACTTACAAATTTGTTACATCTTGACAACAAAAACTAGGCTTTGAACATAGCTAGTACTATTTGTAGGTATGACTTATGTCAAGATATAAGGTTAAGACAGGCTGGTAGGAACAAAGGATTAAACACCTGGGGAAAAGTTGGATATGTTTTGAGTATACTGTGATGTATAAATGTGTTTTTAGACTCTACCTAGGAATACTGTTTTGTTAAGTGACTCACTCAGATTCACATGCTAAAGAAGTTATGACTAAGGGAATCAAACTCAGGAAAGGTTCTTTAAAGCTCATAGTTCTTTTTTCTCTGCTACTCCCCAGCATGTTGACCATCTTCTCTCATCCTCTTCAAAACCCAGTTAGCTCGTTTTCCTCTTCTGTAGCAAAGGCCTTGCCTGTTTTTTTTCTGGTTTCAGGTGACAGCCCAATGGCCCATTTGTTCTGTGGTCTGGATAACAGCCCAAGGCCCATTCATTCCTCACCAGGGCAAGAGCTGACTATGGAGGTGGGCTACCATTCTGTTGATGTGGGTGGTCTCCCTCTCAAGCTATGGCTGTGTGGTCCAATATTATCTGCTTGGGGAAATGAGCATGCATGCTGAAACACACATACGTTTCCTGTAATATGGGTTAAGCCTAGTAAAGACAAGTTTGCCAAGCCCTATAAGGGGGACCTATGAGGGGTGAGCTAGCTTATTCTTTCCCAGACTCATGTCAATTTGTTCTGTGTTCTCAGCAAGAACTTGTTGGCCCATTTGTTCTTCACTGGGAAGAGGGTTATCTGTGGGGGGTGGGTTGTCATTCTAATGGAGGAGGAGTTCCATTCTGTGCTGCGTCTGTGACTTTTAATATTGCCTATTTTGGGGGATACTCTTGTTAACATATAAGTGCATACATGGTAATGTGTAACAAAAGCAGTGCATGTACCATTGCCAAGCCCTACAAGGTGACCAACCACAGCTTGTCATCACAGGGAGAGTGTGTAGGGAATTGTTTCATATTTCCCATCCTCCCCTAGTTAGCGTTTCCATTGAATGTGCTTGAGAACTGAACCTGGTTCAAAGTTAGGACTTTATCCCTTTTTACCAATGGAGGTGACACTTGGCAGCTCATAGTCGTAACCCTCTACAATGTGCTTATCTTTCCAGAAACAAGGTTTGTTATGGTACTAACTTTGCATATTTCTGGAAACATTTTCAGCATACCCAGTATGGCACCCCACCTATGAACTGATGCACTGACATTGCACCATTCCATTATTAAAGGCAATTTCATGCACCAGCAATAAGCATTTTCACACAGAAATGCATATTGAGATTTCTGATGGTGTGGAACAGTAACACTCAGTCTGACAATGTTGAACATTTTTGGAAGAAAAAAATACATCCATCAAATGTGCATGGCTACATTTAATTTTATGAATATGTGGTTTGTGACCTTAATAGTTTCTGAGATTCTGACATAACACCTATAAAATAGCTAGCCTTTAGAGAATATTATAAATGCAGTAGCTGTCTTATTAAAGCCAATATAAAACTGCATCTTTACTGTCACAAAAGTATATGTGCCTTTAGGTGGAAGGGCCTTTTATATAAAAATATGTTATTAACAATATAATGTTGCTTCCACATCTAGTTAATTTATCCTTCAGTGTATTTAAATATACAGATGAACATTTTATAAACAAAATAAGCCTGTCAGGTATGCATTGTAATGATATTGCCTCACTTCCATGAAGTATTGTGTAAGGTCCTTGGCCTTCAGGCTCTTGCCTTGCAATACCATGGGGGCTTGAAAAATCTTTGTAATGTGCACATATCTACCCTCTCTAAATATATATATATATATATATATATATATATATATATATATATATATATATATATATATATATATTTATTTATAGGCCTACACACACACACACACACACACACACACACACACACACACACACACACACACACACACACACACACACACACGCACACACACACACACACACACACACACACACACACACACACACACACACACACACACACTTACACAGTCGTGCACATGCCGACATGTACACAATATGATAGCTTTAGTTTGTCGTTATTTCACTCAATGATTAATGAGCTAGATGCAGTTTTCATTTGTTTGCTATGCTTTCAATTTCTAATCCACTACCATCAGCATTGTTTATTATTTTATAGTTTAAACCTGTGGATCTGTGTAAAGCCTTTTGTAATCTTACTGTTTGCCAATAATATCTATCTTTTAAGTGCAGTTCTTTTTTTGACTGCATACATGAGCTTTGCCTGAAAATGATATAAGAACATTTCTGTTTCATTGAATGTACCTCATCTCATCAATGCTCTAAATGTCCAGACTACCACTTCACCCAGCATTTGCTTCATTATCTTGTTTATTAATATTCTCAATCTGTGTTTTTCCACTCAGGGTTCCATATTATTAGGTAATTAGCAAAGTAAAGATACCCCCCATTATAACCATGCTTTCTCATTTACCTTTAGATGTAGACACCCTTTCTGATGCCCTGTGTTAAACCTCAAAGAAATGACCTTTCTTCCCTTAGAAGAAACACACGAAGTGACAAAGAATATTTTTACTATTACCATTTACTAAAGTGTACAAATTATGAATGATGCAAAACTTTTGCTGGACATGCTGAAACATTCTTGTCTTTGTCATGCCAATAGATATTTAGACAAAATATGGCCATTTTTGACTAGCCATGCATAAACCGTATGCACTACAGAAGAAAACAGCTTTGTGTGATCTGAATGGCATTTTACAAAAGGGAAACTGACAGGGGCTATCATGATCTGCCTGCATGACACCACCCATTTCACTGTGATTGTTGCACTTTTGATGTGCTAGCAAAGTGCAGAATGAGTTGCCATTGCAGTGCACAGAAATTCAGCTGATATTGTATCCATTCAGTGAACATTTCACTGTTTGCCCTGTCAGTCTTTCATTAATGTGAGCTAGTGGTGGGAGTAGTAGCTGTGATTGTAGGACAAATGCAGGCAGTCTTTCTGCTTGTAAGAATCATTTTAAGGTTTCAGGAAATTTTGAATAAATATAGTGACATACATGTTTCATATTCTGACAGGCTGTATTTCATTATTCAGAAAACCTGAATATTGTGAATGTGCCAGATGTCATTGTTTCATTTGACATGTAAGGCTAGGCTGTGCTGACTGATTCTGCATACATCAATTAAGTAAACAGTAAGGCATGAGTTTTTTTTTTGTTGGGGATATGCCTTACAGCACCACTATGCGTTATATAAAATCTGTACTATATGCAATATATCATGTCATATTCCAGTTCTGAAACTGGATACGAATTCTAATTTCTATTTATATATATATATATATATATATATATATATATATATATATATATATATATATACACTTAACTGTGGATTTCTTGGTAGAAGTAGTTATTTCGCTTAACTGAGGATGATGCTGTTATATAGGAGGAAAGATGACTACAAAAGTGAGCATTAGAGAGAGAGAGAGAGAGAGGGGAGACTGGGTTTACATGTAATATAAGTTATGTAGAAACATACTGTTTTATAGTCTTATAACATGTCTGTGTCTTCTTATGAATATACGACAGCTCTTGCCAGTGCTGCTTTTTGTTGATGGGACTGTGAGCTTCTTGTTTCTCTCTAAATCTTTTAGTTTATTTACTTGTCAGTCATTTTCAAGAAACTGTGATTTTCATGAAGAATTGGGGTGGGACACATGACCTTAAATTTATCTTAATATCTGACTGCAAAATGCATTTCTCCCAACATATTGTGAATATTCAAAACCAAGATATCAAGCAGGCTTGAAAGGCAAAAGGGATTCACCTGATGAGAACAATAATATAGATGGAGGTTGTTCAATATTGGTCAAAAACAAGCATAATAAATCTATGAAAAAGCACTTCCAGTTTCTGTCCATACAGGAGGGTATGATACTGTCCCTGACTATTTAATTCACTGGCACTATTTATTATTTTAGTAACATTTTACGAGCAATTCTTTTAAACAAGAAACATCATTATTAAATCATCACTTATGGCATAGGCAATCATACATTTTGAAAACAAACCGTATTGACATATTTTCAGTTACAAACATTATACATCACTTATAATCTATCCAGTCATTTTATATGCTCTACTAATTATTCCATTTTTAATGGCAGCCTCTGTTCTATATTCTACTAAAAGTGCTACCAGTGCTGATCTTTTGTTTAGGACCCCTCCACCCCCATTTCTTTCTTGCTTGGTGGGCAGATTGGTGTGATGAGGGATATGAGTTTTCTGAGCTATGACACAGAATTAGAATTGCCTAGACATGGTAAGGCCTTGCTGTATCCAATTATGGAGGCTGCCAAAAAAACAATTACTAGAAAATAGAAATCTAAATCTAAACCAATTATACTAGAAGTAGTGCATATAGTAACATAGATAAAACAACTGGAACTGAGATGTTTAGAAAAAGGTAGGAGCAAACTACATAGGAAAAAATCGGAATTGTGGGAACAATACATACAGAGGATGAATGAGGTTTAAAAGAAGGCAGGACTTGAGTTATGTAATGCTTTACAGAAAATGATAGGGTAGATTATAAGTGAATGTCTGCAACTGGGAGTGTGTAAGTATGGTTTGTGATGTAAAATGTTTGCAACTAGAATTGTGTCTGTGTGGTTTGTTTTCATTTATATAAATGTATGATTGCTTATGTCATAAGGGATGGTTTAATAAAGATGTTTCTTTTTTAAAAAAGGCAGCAATTGAATAATTTATGTAATGTTGCTTAGGTTATATGATAAATAGCAATATATGTGAAGTAAAATGTTTGTAAATGTGCACTTGTTAATACAGTTTGAGTACTTTTATATAAATGTAAATTTGCTTATGTCACAAGTGATAATTCAATAAAGGTGTTTAAAAAATATGTCCAGTCATTCTCAGTCAAACAGTACAAAGTACATTCAATTCCTGCCTTCCCTTTAATCTAATTCATTCTATAAAATATTATTCTGTGTATATTGTTCCCACAACATCATTTGCTCCTACCCTTTCCTAAAGATCCTACTTCCAGTTGTTTTATCTCTGCTATTATATTCACTGCTACTAGTACAGCTGGTTGAGATTTGAGTTCCATTTTCTTGCAATTGCTTTTTTGGCAGCCAACGGAATTAATCCCAGCAAGGTGTAAATATGTCAAGGCATTTCTGATTTTGTACCACAGCTCAAAAAATAATTTCCTTAGGTACACCAATTTGTTCACTCATTTCTGATAGAGTACTCTGCAATGAACTTTTGAAGTCTGCCAACTTATTGCACTCCCAAAAATATGTTCTCAATTACCTCATTTTTCCCCATCACACCTCCAATATTTGCAATCTACTTGAGGAAAAAAAAGTGGTATTTTTTAGAGTATAAAAATACATATGCAAACATTTCCAAGCAAAGATCCTAAATCTTGTAGACTTTGTTGCATATTTGGGAGCCATACATATATCCCTCAATTGCTTCTTTTTGAAATTTTTATCCAGTCTCTCTTCCAAATCCTTTCTAATCTCCTCTGATTGATTCCTATAGTTATCATGCAATGTTTATATGCTGTACTAATTATCTGTTTTTAACAGCAGCTTCTGTTATATCTTCTGCTAAAAACTCTACCCAGTGCTGGTCTTTCACTTGGGATCCCCTATTTCTTTCTATTTGCCTATACTATGAGATCAATCCTTGATAGGGAAGGCAGTCTCTAGCCTGCAGCCCAAATAAGGGTCTCTTCCCATTCTATTACCTTTCCCTCTCTAATTATTTGCTCCCAGTATCTTTGCTCCTTTGACAGTTTTCTCCAGTAGCATTTTACAAGTAATTTGAGTGTTTGAGTGTTCTGCAGACTGTGCAAAAGTAGTACAAATGCTCACAACTGAAGGTAATTTCTACAGACAAATAGCTTTATATATCTTACTTGAGTCACATTCTTCCTTTAGTCACATGTAAAACACATTTTAGCTATTGTTTGGTCCAGCTCCAGTACAAATCATACCTGTTGAAATGCATAGGTGTTGTTGTTGTTGCTGTTGTTGTGTCTTTTGGCTTTTCCCAGTTAGGGGTCGCCACAGTGGAACTCCGGTCAGCTAATGATTGGCAGTAGATTTTTATGTGCCGAGTTGCCGGCCCTGCCTCATGAAATGCATAGGTGTACATAGCTAAATTGCTTTACACAGGTATGCATTTCATACACTGCCCTGCAGAGAAATTGTCCATTAGAAATGTATGTGAATCTCCATGCTGTCAGGCCTTAAACTTTAATGGAAGTCAGCTCCAAAGATTTAAGTATGGAAGTGATTTTAGGAAAAGTCTTATTTTGGCATGATTGCAATTCATAAAGGTAAGTTTTATAAATATCATGAGTGGAATTATCAGTGTCCAGCTCAACAGCCAGCTGGTACTGCTCAAGAGTCATGTTGCTCTTTTCTGCTAAAATATGATTTACAGTCAGTTACATTTACAGCAGGGATACATATGACTAATAAGGAATCTGTGTAATTATGAATTGTACAACTGAGCACCCTCACAACTTGTGCTAGTAGGTACTATAGGCACTTAACAGACCATACACAGTCACACACGCCCCCTCCCACACACAGATACACAAACACAAGCACACTCACACACACACACACACACACACACACACACACACACACACACACACACACACACACACACACGCACACACATACAGATACAAACACTACTTGCTAATGCTAGTTATCAGACAGAGTAAGCTTACTAGAGCAGTGCCACTATTGATTGCATTTCTACTTTAATCAGCCTGTCTTATCCAAAAAATGAGACCCCCACATACACACACACAAACACACTTACACAGACATATTCATACACCCTGTACAGGCACACATATACTCATGCACAGGCACCTAGAGACACATAAGACATAAAAATACACATAGGCAGACACATTTAGTACTTGCATTTTTATGTTCATTATCTCCCCATCCATCGAAATCACAGGTCATGTCAGGCAGTCATCCACACACAGACACACACATAATAATTTCACAATAAACAGTCATATTCATACACTCATAATCCATTCCCCCGGATTCAGCAAGCAGACATGCAGGAATAAGTTATTCCTGCATGGCAGGGACCGTTCCTGTTCAGCACAGCAGCGCACCATGCATATGTATGAAGGCGTATTGCCATGCTGTAAAACGGACACAGTTCCATGTACGAGCGCGGGGGGGGTGTCTGAGAGCTGAGCTGTCACAATACACATGCCCCCTGCACTCCAGAATTGCCATTTGGCAATTTAAAATGAGCGAGAACACTCGTAACACCCCCAACCCATCAGGGTGAGAAATGTGGTCAAAGCCGTAAGGGACAATTGTCCCTACCAAGCCAAAAGTAGTCAGAATAACAGATTTAGCATAAGCACATAGTGCACACCTCCCAACCTGTCAGAGTAAGGAATGTGGACAAAGCCATAAGGGACAATCATCCCACAAAGCAGAAAGCTGAAAAAATAACAGGTTCAGCATTAGCATGGATATTCTGAAGGGTACAATTGAAAAAACACAACAATACATGTATTTATACACGCAATACAGTTTAAGTGTAGCTGCGTGGGTGTGCCCGTTGCTTAGCTATGCTTAGCCCAGCTGAAACAGCACAATAAGTTAAAAAGCAATAGACATCCAGCATAAGTGTAAGTGCAACTGTGTAGTGATTAGAGCATACACCTTCTATGTAGCCATTCATGGTTTGAACCTCACCAAAGCCATTTCCATTTTGTATGTGTAAACAGTTTATTATTTGCTTATTCATGTAAGAAGTAACTGATTTTTCTCAACCAGAGTAGTGTATTAGGCCCAACTGTGAGGTGTCAGTGTAATAAAGTAGTGAAACTCCCATATAAACACAAGTGCCCCATACAGTATAGTCACACAAGAATAAATCAATCACAGCACATTGGGGATGTCAGGGAAGGTAAATAAATAATATTATGTAATAAACGATCAATCAATCCCATACAGGTGGTAGACCAACATAATAAAACATAAGGGAGGTCATAGTCTCCCTATACTCATCACTCATCAGACCAATGATTGAGTACAATGCCCCATTCGGAATGTATCTGACCCGACACTTGCAGCAGCTGGAGAGGCCACAAAAGTTCCTCACCAAAAGGATAAAGGGTCTCAAACATCTGTCCTATGCTGCCCGACTGAAAGAACTCCAGCTCTATTCATTAAACACCGCTTGCTCAGAGGTGACCTTTGCCTAACATACAAGGCCATGTCAAACCCAGATTTGATGAATATGCTTCACCTCAAAAATCTAGATCCGTCAGAGCCACAAGGCGGAGACTTAAACCTCGACCACGGCTATTAATAGGACGTGCTGGAGGGATAGATTCATCACCCAAAGACTCCTATGCTGTGGAATAAAATCCGGTATATGTGAGGCAGAGCACTCGCTGGCCTTGTTCAAGAGAAATCTTGACCAATGGATGGGAGATCGCAGATATACCCCAGGGATTACCTTAGTGTCACTGCTCGACAGAGGCACAGCAAAATAATGGGTATAGTTCCCCATACTAAAGGGGTGGCGTAAGCCACAAAACTATGGGCTAGGCTTGTAAATGCCCTCGGGCAGATAGCCTAGTATGAACCTATGAACCTATGAACCTATGAACCTATAAGCAATGCTAAGCATTGCACAGCTATGTTGACTGGGTGTAAGCATTGTGTGCATATGAATACTAAGCAATGGATAGCCCAGCTAAGTGGATTTGCCCATTGGTAAGCAATGCTGAACCTGACCCTTTAAGCACTGCCAACTTTAGCTAAGCAGATTTGCCAGTAGCGTAGCTTAGCTCAGAATTTTCAAAAGTGTCCAATCATGGCAAAGGGTGGGACATTGGCCGTATTTAAACCCTGCAGGCAGGAATACAGCTCATATCTGCTTGTAGCTCTCCACTTTAGGCAGTATGGCAGGAGTTGGAGAAGGCATGCGCTTCCGGGCGCAGCACTGGGGCATACAGGAGTCCAAGTCATGGCAGGACTCCTGGTAAAAAACATGACATAAGACTGCTGCAGGACCAGTACCAGGGCTCCCAGTATAAAGTCGAAGCCCGGGAATGTCTTGCCCATGATCTCACCAGTGCCACTGGTATCCCTTAGACTAGTGAGCAGGTCAGGTACCTCTACGTTGACTTGAAACGGAGGAACAGGGAGCTCTTGGAACAGTGGGTCCAAGAAGCAAGAGACAGGGGTCCAGCAGTGTGTAAGTATTCATAGCAATAATTGTTTACCAAAGTTCTCATCATGTGTATGAGATAGAAAGGTATGCATAAATGTTTCTCTGTTTTCATTCCAGCTGCAGCTGAGAGGCTGTGAACCAGGAAGCCCATGCCAGCAGGTTGCAAAGGCTGTGTCGCGAGGCTGGTGAGTAACAATCCTGCTTGTAGTAGTCATACCAAATAAATATAAAGGAGTAAAATGTCACCTGGCACTAATAAAAAATGTGTATGGTTTGTACTGAATAAACCAGACAATATGACAGTAATAGTCCCATATAGGTCATATTTAAATAAAAGTGTAACTGCCTGGCAATAAACTTCTAAATCCTGGACGGGTTGTGTTTACTCTGGTATTGTATGGCCTCACATGTTTCATTCACCAAGATCTGGTATGCGAATAGTACTGTTTTGTCAACTGTTTCTCACACTGTGCTACATAAAAATATGTCTAGGAATGTCTGTATAAGAATGTTGTAATTACAAGGTCAAATTGTACAATCAAGAGATACTTAGAAAACACTGAAAGAAAAGGCAGTACTTTCTAAATAGCTCACACTGACGAAACACAAATTGTTGTATTTTTAGCACACATAGCTATGGTTCGATTCCTGGGAGTGGTAATAAGCTGTATGCATAATCATACCTCTCAATTGTACAGATTTCTGCAGAATGTTCATATATTTGCCACATATTGTTCCTCTATTTTCCTGGCAAATCACTGGGATGGTCTCAGGATTGTAGTCACTAAATAATGACATACATTTCAGTTTCAGACTTCAGATCCTTCAGAAAATGTATATTAAAACAAATCCTGTTACTCTAGCAACTTTCTAAATGTTTATAAGAGCAATATTTAAAATATGTCCCTATTTGTACCCCCGGTTTGTCAAGCTTTGTACAGATTGTTTGCATTAAGGGGTTGAGAGGTATGTGCAGAATTACAACTAGGAATCTGGGAATATGTGTAGAAACAGTCAGGTAGTGTTAACAAACATTCCCTCCACAGGTCTACCAGGTAAGAGAATTAGAATTTAGCTATAAGACAGTTGAAGTATACACTGTGTACAAACATACCACTGCCCAAACCAAGGCCATAGGGTATTGTAATAATACTGGTAGAGCAATGATTAGAGCAATGATCATTAAAGTTGTGAGTACTGCAAGGATATACAAGTTGTTAATTGACATCTCCCCCCCACCATATCTGCAACAATAATTTAAACACACAAATCAATTGGTATGTTATACACCAAACCTAATGTTGGGACATATGTCCTATTGTTCAACAAATATTGAAATGTGTTTCTATTAATGTTCCATGTTGAAATACTATCATTGGTGGCCTGTTGCTATCAATATAACCTGCATGCTGTTGTAATGACCACTGTGGTTCCATATATGCATGTGTTCTGTTTGCTATGCAACTGTTCCAAATCTGCTGTTTTTGGTTAATGGGAACATCTATGCATGCTGTTATAACTAATCCTGGATTGTGTTGATTATTACTAACCCACATATGTTCTAAAAATGTAACACCATAACACGTTTAGGAAGGTTGGTCCCAGTGGACCCACCTCTCCCACCTCATCTGGCCATGGCACCAGGCCCCAACATGTCTGGGACCCACCCCAGGACCTCCTCATCTACTGGTTCTGCACCACCTTCAGGTGGAACCACCTCAGGGGATGGGGCTTGTCTCCACCCCAGGAGTGGACACGGACAGGATCCTGTCACCCAAAGCCAGGTCTGGCGTTTGGTGTGTAGTGAGCTCCAAAAGGAGTTTGGAGATCTGCTACGCCAGCTTGAGGGCTGCATGGTGCAATTAGAGGGTCAGCCTGCCCCTCCTGCTCAGCGCCCAGCACAGTCACCTTCGGGGAAATGAAGGTGCAGTGGTTGACTACCCATGGTTGGGGACCTCAGTTCCACTGTTTCCATTTGGGGACTCATGGGCTTCCGATTTCCAAACAGCCCTCCCCGTCCAAGTTGTTTATCCCCCCGCATGTATCATATACCACCCCTGTATACTGTCTTGTGTGTCTTCCTACCCAACCTATCTCCCCAAATATACCTACTATCCTTCCCCAACATTCCACTCTCACCTTAAAAAATGGGCAACCTGTTCCCCCCAAAAAAGTTTGCCCCATACATAGCTGTCCATTTCACACATGTGTCCACTGGACACATGTAATCTGGTCTAATTGGCTTCACAACACATTATTGTTGTCCTCACCCCTCTCTCAGGGGTTTGCGTGTCCAAATATACCTCCAGATTCAGTATATATGCACAGCTGTTGCTGTAGAAGAAATGGACAGCTATGGACCTTTCCTACACCCGTCCTGCACATCCCTAGCTACTTTCCCTATTGTCTTTCCTTCTGTGTGCCCCCTTTTTCATCACTTTCCTATTACCCCTTTTTGTTTTCTTTTAAAGAAATTAGCGCATTGGTAAGTGGGAGTAAGCCTGTTTGCATGGAGCTAAGCAATGCCTACACAGATTAAGCTCTTTTAAGGCTAACTGTTTGTATGCATATTTAACCGGAAGTTAGCATTGCTTAACGCTGTGCAAACCTGCGTAAACCCACTTACAACTGCTTAAAAGTGCCTTAATCACTCTGTGTCTAACAGCCCTTGTTCTGCACAGCAAGAAAACAATCAGCCCTTGCAAGCCTCGAACCCAGGACCTTGCACACCACAGCCACAGCAAGTTACCACTAAGCCGGAGGTATGTATAATGTTTTCTCAAACATATGCAGCACAGTCATTCAACAGAAGGGAAAATGTATTTATATATGTATATGTATGCAGATATATATATATATATATATATATATATATATATAGATATATATATATGTATGTAGTGCATTTGGACATTGGATCCACACTCTAAACCACTCACTGCAAAACATCTGAGCAAAGGCACTGCAAATGGGGGTGAAGGGGCTCAAAATAGGGACCTTTTGTAATTATTGCCATTATCATAAAAAAATAAATAAATAATAAAATAAAATAAAATATACTTGCTTCCCGCCTTTCTGAACTAGTATAGTCCAGTTTTCAGGTTATTGCTGAATTCAGGGCTGTGTTATAAGTTTCTGTGTTGCCCATACCTTACTTGGATAGAAGGAAGTTTCTCTGTTTACCTGTGAGACTGGGGAGCTTTGAGCAACCTATCTGTTCCTGGAGGAGTGGTTTCAGCCCAGAAGTTAGTAGTTTATTGGCCATTTTGGGCTAATTTCTATCTCTTTCATTTCCCTGCTATAAAAACCACATTTGCATGGTTTTGCGTGCCTGGCAGTGCCGGTTAGCTAGGGTTAAACTATTCCCAGTTCCACGAAGTCTACTCTTCAATTTTTCCCTTGGAACTAGACATACTTTCAACTTAAGCACTCAAACCATTCATTTCACAGCCCAGCACTTGCTCAAAACTCATAGCAAGCACTAATTAACCCTAGCACTAGACCCCCCCCTATACTGTCCAGAAAGGCAAGGCTCTCTATTTGTCCCTACCAGACAATCAGTAAAACAGTTCATTTTACCTATTCAGGCATGTCCAAAGGGAAGCTTCAGGTGTACTCCCCAATCCAATTGGTGAATCTGGACATTTTGAGGCAATGTTACAACTGCCTCATATACACAGAGAATCCTCTCCTCCTACCACCAAACACTAATATATGTGAGAGATGCAATTATACAGCCAAACTGGGGGCAAAGCTCTCTCAACCCATTATGGAACTGACAGTCAAGAGGAGAAGGAAAATACTTGCAACACACCAACAATCTCACACAGACCTACTAAGCCAACACTGGCCAATAACACACATAAATACACAAAAACATACTTGGAGGCTCTAAATAAAAATCTGCAAAAGCAACAGAGACCTCCAAAGCAGACACCCAAGCAACCTCCACACCCCATCACAAACCATGAAACACATACTTCACATAATCAGTGTGCCACACAATCACAGCCCTTAAGGCAAAATAACATACCCAACACAATAGTAATAGGTTACTCTATAGTCAGGCACACTGATGTCTCACTAACTAGGCTGGACAAGGAGAAGGTTACAGTTAGCTGCCTGTCGGGTCCCAGGATCTGCCATATAACACAAGCACTCAGGTCACTCCAGAACAAGTACAAATATGACTCTGTCATTGTCCATGTTGGTGTGAATGACCTGAGATGTACCTCCCTGGACTACATGAAAAGAGACATGGAAGAGTTCTCTGATCATGTAGCCCAAGCCGGTATGACCCTGACCCTGAGTAGCATCCTGCCCTCACCAAGAATGATGCCACAGTATAAAGAAAAAATGATCATTTTCAACAATTGGCTAAGTTTCTGGTGTCATTCAAAGGGGATCCAGTATCTGTCCATCTAGGATGAC
The DNA here is from genome assembly GCF_019279795.1 of Protopterus annectens. Classification (NCBI taxonomy): domain Eukaryota; kingdom Metazoa; phylum Chordata; order Ceratodontiformes; family Protopteridae; genus Protopterus; species Protopterus annectens. Next base: position 1,851,498,599 of record NC_056739.1, on the reverse strand, counting down.
ATGCTCGACAACCCACATTGCTTCACAAGAGATGGCTTGCACCTGTCACCCTTAGGCTTTCGAATACTGGCCAAGGCTTTTGCCGCCCCATAGTGCCTTTTTTTGGAAAGGCTCAAAAGACAAACCCACCACCATAAATAGAACAAGTAACCAAAAACTAAGGGTAATGCTACTCAGCGCTAGAAGTCTAAACCTCAAAATACATGCACTCGAGGCACTCCTCAGTATGGAAAACATCGATATCTGTGCAGTAACAGAAACCTGGTTTAAGGCTCCAGAGAGCACCCCAGCACTACCAGGCTATAACTCATACCATACTTTTCGGCCACAGAACCCAGACTGGAACACAAAATGCGGGGGTGTATCCACATTCATCAAGGATACCCACACCTCCAGGTTAGTGGTGCAGCACAATGCCTCAGATATCATCCATGTGCAACTAACAATGGGCAAAACTGCAATTCAAATTGTAGCTTGCTACAGATCACCCACCATGACCCAGGACCCCATTCTGCATTTCTGGAGACACTGGAAAATATGAAGGTCATACCAAATGCCCTAATATTGGGTGATTTTAATTACCCAAACATTAACTGGGAGAACTACTCAAGTATTAACTCCCTTGCCCAGTGCTTCCTAGAATTTATAAACTCGAATGCCCTGGATCAACTGGTCAATACCCCCACCAGAGGTGACAGCATATTGGACCTGGTCATCACCAACATGGGCGACTGATGTTCTACACCGGAGATCAACCCCTTGCTGGTTAGATCAGACCATAGACTAATCACTCTGGATATCCACATTCTGCCCCCACCCCCAATCAAGTAAACCACAGTGAAAACCTTTTCAAAAGCAAACTTCACGCTACTTAAGACTGAGGTGGAAAGGTTCACATCCCTCATGCTAAAGGACAGCGCTGTCCAAGCTGCTGAATCCCTTACAAAGGCACTCTATGAGCACCTGCAAGAATGCATGGATCATGCTATCCCAAGCAAAACCAAGACTCACTACTCCAAGAAAAGGAAACCAGTCTGGTGGACCGCTGCCATAAACAAACTATACAATAGAAGGAGGAAACTAGTACAGAAAAAGAGCAAAATCCCAAGAAAGAAAGACATCCCCGATCAGTATCAGCAAGAAACTATGATCCCTCATAAAATCATCCAAGGCTAGCTTCGAAAGAAAAATTGCCAAGGACTCCAAAGATAACCACAAAGCATTCTTTAGCTATGTCAAGAACCTAAGTGGAAACTCTCAGATCTGCTCTGAGTTAGTGCAGAATGGCACAAAATACACTGAACCTACTGATATTGCCAACATTCTGGCAGACAGGTTTAGTGCAAACTTCACCCCCCTCCCACCCCCTAAAGGGCCCATAACCATACCAGAAGAATGTAGATCCCCAGCAATCACTGACACAGAGGTTAAAACAGCCCTATCCAAAGCCAAAAACACAGCTTCAATGGGACCGGATGGTTTCCCAGGCTGTGTCTTACACAAACTCCAAAATGAACTAACCCCTCACCTAAACACACTGCTCAAACTCAGCCTCTCTACAGGCTACCTACCCATAGACTGGTGCACAGCAACAGTTATCCTGCTCCACAAAGGTGGAGCCACAACGGACCCCAGGAACTATCGCCCTATAAGCCTGACTAGCCTGGTCTGCAAGGCTATGGAGCGCATCATCATGGAACTTATTAACAGAGACATTGGGAACCTCTAACATTAGATCTTACCCAGTTGGGCTTTGTTAAGGGCAGCTCATGCCTCCTAAACCTGGTGGACTTCTTTGAGACAGTTACCAAGGCTTTAGACGAGGGAAAGGAGGTCTACACAGCCTACCTAGACCTCACAAAGGCTTTCAACACCATACCCCATTCTGGTACTATAGACAAGCTCACCAGTCTGAACATAAACCTCTATGTCACGAGATGGGTTGCCAGTTGGCTCATGGATAGAACCCACACAGTGTGAATTACAGGCTCTAGGTCCAAATATAAACTGGTTAGAAGTGGCGTCCTCCAGAGCTCAGTCCTGGGACGCTTCCTGTTCAGTATATACTTCTCAGAGGTACAGGCAAGCACAGGAAGACTATGGCTGACCAAGTTCACAGACGACTGCAAACTGGGGGCCATAATTGACTCTCTGGCCGATACAGACATCCTCCAGAAGGGTCTCACTGAGACGGATACCTGGGGGTCAAAATCATGGCCTCAGGCTAAATGCCAAAAAGTGCATAGTCATCCCCTTTCGTAAAAACAAAGTACCCGCGAACTACCACATACGTGGTAGTCCCCTAAATACAGAAAATGTAATAAGGGATCTGGGGACCCAAGTAGATAGTAATCTCTCCTTTGATAATCATATTGCCAAGGTGGTTAGAAAATCCTTCTATTTGGCCTACCTAATCACAAAAGGGTTCGCATCTAGAAAGAAAGATTACTGTGCCCATCTACTCATCACTCATCAGACCCATCATAGAATACAACGCCCCATTTGGGATGTATCTTACAAGACACTTGCAACAGCTGGAAAGACCACAGAAGTACCTCACCAAGAGGATTACTGGCCTCAAACAGATGCCCTATACAGCTCAACTGAAGAAACTCCAGCTGTACTCTATTGCATAGAGGTGATCTCTGTCTGACATACAAGGCCATGTCCAACCCAGAATTGATGGACATGCTCCACCTAAAAAAAAAAACAAATCCCAGAGAGCCACATGCTCTAGGGATCTAAACCTCACCACAGTGATAAATAGGACTTGATGGAGGGATAGATTCCTGTCCCAGAGACTTCCTATGCTTTAGAACAGGATTCCAATCTACTTCAAACTACTTGCATCCAAAGTGGAAAGCTTCACTATTCCTTTGCAGAAGGATAATGATATCCAGAATGCGGAATCTTACACCAAGGCACTCTATATGCATCTTCAGGATTGCATGGACCGTGCTATCCCAAATAAAACCAAGACTCCTTCCTCAAGCAAGAAGAAACCAGTCTGGTGGACCCCGGCCATAAGCAAACTTTACAACAAAAGGAGGAGACTTATACAAAAAAGGGCCAAATCTCAATTAGAAAAATCATCCCTGATCAGCATTAGTAAGAAATTGAGGGCCCTCATCAAGTCAACTAAAGCTAATTTTGAAAAGAAAGTTGCCAAGGATGCCAAGGATAACCATAAGGCCTTCTATGGCTACGTCAAAAACCTAAATGGCAATGCTCAGGTCTGTTCTGAGCTAGTACAAAATGGAACAAAATACACTGACCCTTCTGACATTGCCAACATCTTGGCTGACAGTTTAAGTGCAAATTCCACCCCGCCCCCACCTACAGGGCCTATTACCATTCTAGGGGATTGTGTAAGTCCAATTATTACTGATACATTGGTTAACAAGGCTCTATCTAAAGCTAAAAACACTGCCTTCATGGGACCAGATGGTGTCCCAGGCTGTGTCATACATGAGCTCCAAAAGGAATTAACCCCGCATCTTAATACCCTGTTCAGGCTCAGCCTCTCCACAGGATATGTGCCCATAGAATGGCACACGGCAATGGTGGTCCCGCTACACAAGGGTGGGGCCACAACTGACCCTGGGAACTACTGACCAATAAGCCTGACCAGTCTGATCTGTAAGGCTATGGAGCGAATCATTATGGAACTCATAAATGGAGAGATTGGGAACCTCCAGTTGCTGGATCCCACACAGTTCAGCTTCGGCAAGGGCAGATCATGCCTCCTGAACCTGGTGGATTTCTTTGAGACAGTTACTCAGGCTATAGATAAGGGAAAGGAGGTACACACGGCTTACCTTGACCTTGCTAAAGCATTTGACACCATTCCCCATTCAGGTATTATTGATAAGCTCACCAGCCTGGGCATAAACCCTTATGTCACAAGATGGATCACAAACTGGCTCTCAGACAGATCCCATAAAGTTAGAGTAGTGGGAGCTATGTCCGAATCCAGACCAGTAACAAGTAGTGTGCCTCAGGGCTCTGTCCTGGGGCCCCACCTGTTTGGCATATACTTCTCAGAAGTACAGACAAGCACGGAAGGGCTGTGGCTGACTAGGTTTGTGGACGACTGCAATCTGGGTGCTATAATAGAGTCTCTGGCCGACATGGAGATCCTCCAGAACGGCCTAAATGAGACTGATGCATAGTGTCAAAGCCATGGTCTCAAGCTAAATGCAAAAAATGCGTAGTAATCCCCTTTGGAAAAAACAGAGTACCCGCAAATTACAACATAGGAGGTAATCCCCTGAAATCTGAAGAAGAAATAAGGGATCTAGGGACCCAAGTAGATAGTCAGCTTTCCTTTGATAACCATGTTGCCAAAGTGGTTAGAAAATCCTTCTATGTGACCCATCTGATCACGAAAGGGTTCGCATCAAGATCTAAGGATGTAATGGTGCCCCTCTACTCTTCCCTCATCAGACCCATTATTGAGTACAATGCACCAATTGGAATGTACCTGGCTAGACGTCTCCAGCAGCTGGAGAGACCACAAAGGTACCTAACCAAGAGGATTACTGGCCTCAAACAGTTGCCCTATGCAGCACGATTGAAAAAGCTAAGACTGTTCTCTGTTGCATACTGCTTTCTCAGAGGCAATCTCTGTCTAACGTACAGAGCCATGTCCAACCCAGAATTGTTGAACATGCTCCATCTTAGCAAAACCAAATCTACTCGAGCTACACGCTCTAGGGATATAAACCTCAACACAACAATGAATAGAACATGCTGGAGGGATAGATTCCCTTCACAGAGACTTCCCTTACTATGGAACAGGGTCCCGATTTACATAAGACAGAGGCCCTCACTATCACTCTTCAAGAGGAACCTTGATGAGTGGATGGGTAACAGAAAGTTCACACTGGGGATCACACCAACAGCACTACTAGATAGGGGACAAGGGTACTAGCTGCTAGTACAAGGGTCTAGGGAACTACTAAAGGGGCGGTGAATACCACACAACGTGGTTGGGCTAATATATGCCTTCGGGCAGATAGCCCAGTACCAACCTATGAACCTATGAACCTATTAGGCAGAGCCCCTCACTAACACTCTTCAACAGAAACCTTGATGAGTGGATGGAATACAGAAAATTTACCCTGGGGATCACTGCAGTGGCTCTGCTGGACAAAGGCACAGGGAACTAATGGCTCTACTGGACAGAGGCACAGGGAACTAATCTAAGGCGGAGGCAAAAGCCAACACATTCTGGCTAGGTTTACAGATGCCCTCGGGCAGATAGCCTAGTGCTTACCTATGAACCTGTCCCTTCCTCCACAGCTGAACTGTTCTGCCTTGCAACAAAAGGACCAGCACTTTCAAGCCTTGAACCCAGGACCCTGCAAAACATAGCCACAACAAGTTACCACTAAGCCATCTCAGCTGTAAGATGTTGGGATGATTTCTCTAACATATCATGCGGAACAGTCAGTCTACCATAGGGAATGTACAATGTAGAAGCAGTAAACATTCTAATGATACATACACACACACACACACACACACACATATATATATATATATATATATATATATATATATATATATATATATATATATACATTTATAAATATATACATACTTACATATATATATATATATAGAGAGAGAGAGAGTATATATAGAGGGTGCACAGAATATCAAACAGTCATTATTCCTACAGTTTCCACCTTTTCAAATGGCCAGTGTCTGATTCTTTCCTACAAATGAGAATTACTACATGAAACATATACCCACATACAATGCAAAGGATATGACACCTCACACAGTTTGCATACATATAAATGTTTATATGTGTACTATTTCAGTTGTTTATGCCATTTCTTATAGCATTTAGGTGTTTGAAATACATAATAACTGATTAATGCAACTCTCAAAGAAAACATGATACAGTAATCTGCAAAACATAACATAACTTTGCTGTCTAGGCTAAAGTCTTCAAGTAGTACAACAGTAAAAAAACACACTTGCCTTGAAGATAAGAATCAATCAACACTTAATTACAGATGTAGTTCAACAGCCTCCAACTACACTCTGTACTCAACCCCTAGGGGGAAAAGTATCAGTTGTCACAATGTAAATGTATCTGTTAGATAACAATGCTTAACTGAAAACGTCACTATCGCACTGACAAAAAGAACTGTCTGCAAGACAATAAGCTCTAGCCCACCACTGTTCCCATGGTGAAACATATGGAAATATACAGCCATATACCTTAATGTTTCTAATTACTGATATTCTTCACATGTTGTAACAGCCTAGGTTAAAAATATTTAATACCCCTCCCCCATAAAATGTCGTACAAGGGCATATAACAGTTTTCTCTATACACTGACTTCCAGACTGTACAGGCTCACACATGTTTTTGTCCAGCTGTAGCCCTCATATATATGGACCCTATCCCACAACTTGTGTGGGAGTCTACAACATCACTGGAATGATAGCAGGAATGTTGAGACTAAATAATGATAGACCATACCTATCAACCTCTTACTGCATGTCATCTGGACAAAGCCTGGTATATAGGTGGAGGACAGAGGCTGAAACACAAGGCCATGTTTGAAATATTGCTGTTATACACTGTGAAAGTTGCTGCTGTTACAGGATTGGTTGGTCAGAAACACAAATGTATGTTGGCATGTACTGATAGCAGTCAATGGAGAGAATGCCACTGATATGTCAGGGACAAGACCTGTCTGGGGATCAGACAAAACATAACAGACAATACTTTGGCCATCATGTGGATAGGCCCACAGTTGAGAGCTAGGAATACAGACTGCATTCCATGCAAAACTAGCATGTACACATAAACCTTGTAAAACTAGCAGTATTCAATGCATATAACAGCAATACTCACACACTGTCCCTAGGTCTGGAACCTTATACAAACATGTATTTGGCCTGTGTCCACAAGTCCTGTTGTAAGAGGTATTCCTGTCTGCTGTCTGTAACATTGCTGCCCACACCCATGAAGGATGTCTTTCATAAAGGAAAGGTAAAGGGGCAATGCCCACATGATGTAGTTATTTATAGTAGTGGGTTGCTATGACATTGGCTATTGGAGAACTACACAGCTGCCTGCATGCAATTAGCAAGTGGGGAACGGCAACTGGTGCAGAGGCCATTGCCTGAACACGAGCGTCACCTACAAAAGCCATGCTTCAATCTATTCAAACAAGCTCGATCTCAGTAGTGGAGAGAGAGAGAGAGAGAGACACACAAACACACACACAAACATAAACAAAACCTCAAAATAAGAAACAAGAAGACATCCTGTACACAGAAGGAACCTGAAGATAAACCAGGTATGTGAAACATGTAAGCATGTAATTGAATGAAATACTTGGTCTGTAATAATGGGATAGATGATTATGAAATATGTATATGTGCCATCAATACTTGCTGTAATGATGTTCTGCTGAACAAATGCTATGAACATAGGATCTGGCTCTGTCTGCAGTGGGCCATACCTGTCAACTGTGCAGATCTTCACAGAATGTCAAGATTTAGCCATCATACTGTTAATTCTGTTCCTCCAAACATCTTTATTAGTCTGGAAAATAGCTGAAGGTGGAAGTAATGAAGTCATGATAGACACATGAGTTTCAGACCCCACCTCCTTCAGAGGAGTCATGGTAATGGGAAATGTATCATGCACAAACTTCATAGGTTTGTAATAGGAATATCTATGATCTGTCCCTATATATCACCCTAATGTTAGGCTTTGTCCACATGTGATGCTCTAAGAGGTAGATAGGTTGGGTCACAGCTGAGGAGCCTGACACACCCTGGGAGCGGATATCTCACATATGGCAACCACTAGAGTCTCTGTCAAACAGTCATGTCTGTGCCACTGTTAGGCCAATTAATGGGATATTGCCCATATCCATATGTTACCTGTGAATATGAGTATTATACATGTTTGTATTGTAAAGCTAGGCTACCTATATAGGGCATGAGCATAGTAAAGCACTGTTGCAGATGTGTGTGTTAAACTGCATGTGATATATTGAATTAATAACATTCAACTGTACAGTGTTCTTCTAGACAAAGTTCACAGTTGTGACAGATGTATGTAGTCACTTACACATATACTTGTGTTATGTCAGCTATATTGATACATTATCAAAATTGACTTCCCTGTTTTGTCACCCAGTGAGGTGGACCAATGACCAGGAGTTCTCTTATAACAGGTTGAGACCTGTGATTGAGCTGCAAGACTGTAAATACAGTATGCCATAATAACATAGAACACAAATGTGTACCAGAGCATGTGTATGTTTAGCTGAAAGGCACAGAAGTAATAACATGGGTCACAAGCAGTCCAGAAAATAGGATGTGCATGTTGCACATGTGTAATATCACTGTCGCTGCATACAACAAAATAAAATGTGTACTGCTAATGATTGTTGCATTGCCATGACACTGATATGGGTACTACAGTAGGCATGCTTATCACGTCATAATCAGAGAGGCATACAACTGTGTTATGACCCACTGTCCATGCCTACCTTTAACAGCTATATCAACACCCATATACACTGGATATCAAAGTGTACACACCCCTGTTGGAGTGTCAGGTCTGTGTGCTGTATGCCAGTGAGACCACAGAAAGTCATGTCAAAACATTTCTTACCTCAAATGTGACCCATTACCTGTACAATTCTATTGAAAAAGAAACAAAGCTGTTTCATAGAAGGTGAGCAACCATTGCCAAGTGAAGATGTGATATGACGTTAGAGTACAAACCAAGACAAATGGATGCTGTAATCATCTTAGCAGTTGTTTACACAACATATCAGAGTAAGGGTGTGCACACACATTCAACTGGCTTACTGTACTGAGTATTAATTCCCATATGTTTCCACTGGACAGGTTATGTTCCCTATTGAACTGAGCAGGCTATAGGACACATCACAGGTGGGGATTGTGTTGACATGTGCTTTTGTGGGGTCATGTTCCAATTGCACAAGTACCATGCATTGTAACAAGGGTGTGTACACTTCATATCCACTGTAGCTATATGGAATCAGCAGTACCTTACCTGTACAACCATCCTCCACTGACAGGGTAATCCCCCTTGGTGGACAGCACCAAGACACAAAGCACATAATAGGTTGCTATAGCGGCTGAGCAGGGCCACATAGGTGCAGACCACAATTTGGAAGCAAGTGCACCTCTACCTGAGCAAGCATATAGGTTCACAAGTGACTTCCTGTAAGGATGACTATGACTAGAAATCAGACATATCCAAACCACCAAGGCCAATTGCAACCATGTGTACACATGTGCACAGTCTCAGAGCCAGTAACACATGTCAACCTGTACTGGGGGTAAAGCACACCTCATACACACATGCCATGGATACAGGCAACCTGCATCAGACAGGATAGGCAGGAACAGTGGCACCCTGTCAACAACATTAGTACAGTGAGATATGCACATCACCCACATTCCAGCCCGCATCAGTGGTGAGCATGGACATAATGCCGACTGATGGCACCAACAGCTAGTCTCCATGGGCCATGAGAGCATCACAGTTTGCCTCCTACATGAACACAGGCATGTGCTCACAGTTCCATCACACACTACAGTCAAACACACACATGCCACCATTCACGCACTATCTACATGGAAGATGTTCACTGTCATCCCTCTACACAGAAATGAATGATGAATAGTGGATTATGCCATTAAGTGTCCAACATTGGGTGGAACTGGACAGGTCAGGGTCAGGAGGATAATGCAAGATGTCAAAGCTATGATAGCTTACAGTGTTATGGTATAGTCAGGATTATTTATATCCACTGTTGATGTGCACTCGGACAACTGTATGAGGTCCTGTGAACTTTTTTCATGTTTATATCTTCCAGGTACAATGTCCCAGCAATGTCTGCCCACATTCACAAACTTGGAAAATGATGCAATCATCCAGTATGTCATCAAGCATCATGCCATCCTCTTTAGCTGCAGGGCCCAGAGTCTGCAGGACAGGACAGCCCTGTGGAACGAGCTTATCCACAGAGTAAATGATGTCAGCCTGCACAACCAAAATTATGAGCAGGTGTGGCATCGATGCACTGATCTCATCCTCCATGCCCATCAGCATGCTACTGCAGTTAGGAGAGACCAGCTATCCACAGGGGGGGGGTCATGCCATCCAGCCCCCACTGACACCACATTCCACACCTTTTGCAACCTGTAATGTGATCCTAACATGAGCAATGAATGCATAATATGGAATCCTATCATAGGACACATGCTTAGGAGCTCTGCACCAGCCTTGGGGCACCCGCCCATCAGCCAAGCCAGCAGGCTGAAGACAGCATTGTGGAGGTGGGTGTCACCCACACAATGGATGAGGAGCATGCAGGTAAGGCCCCAGGGAACATTACTAGACCACTGTTGCTTATCTATTTTCATCTGTAAAGTATCTACATGCATATGTCAGATAAGATAGTCTGTTGCTGCAGTGTAGTAATGAACAGATGTGCATAATCTCTAGTATTGTGGGTTTGTACTATCGATGTACTGAAATGCTGCTCCCACCCTGTACCAATGCCATGGGTGTGGCTACTGACATTACTTCTCTCACACAACTATTTAGGTCCCTCTGGTATACAACTGGGGCAGGAGCCTGTAGCTGGTGAGTATGGTGTTGTTTTGTTCAGGTTTACCAATACACAGGGCATGTTATGGCCATGCTATTTGCCATGCACACATTTAACAAACCTACCCATAATACATGCTGTACATATTCATTTATTGTTGGTGTTAACTGCACTGCATCACAGTGGTCACCATGGTGTCATATTTGAAGGGTATTTAAGAGTCCTGTAGTATACCTAACAACCTGTTAGTGCAAAATGTGTGGACAGAGATGAACATAATGGTGGGACAAATGGCCTACAGTACGGACATGTCTGAAACATTGCCCTTATACAGTGGTTATAACAGTGCATACACCATTATTACAATGGCAACTGTTCCTGATATAAACAACAGCAAATCACAATACCACATTCCACACCTTTTACAACCTGTAATGTGATCCTAACATGAGCAATGAATGCGTAATATAGAATCTTATTGTAGGACAACAAATATGGGGAATACATACCTTAACAAACACTGGAAGCATATGTGTGCACACACTCCAAATAACATATTGTTGAAGTAGCTTGTGATGTACTGACAGCATTCACTCTTCTTGAATACACACCTTCCATCAAGTTAGGGCCTCAATGTCACACCAAGTCATGGTCTGCTGTTCAAGAAGTATGTACATGACATTTGCCCACTCACCTGCAACAAAGGCAGCTGTGGCTTGCACACATCTTACAAACCATGAAATGGAACCCATATCCAAAAGGTAGCACTCAGGAGTGGGAAAAGCCTTACCTCACCATTGCATATACCATAGCAAACAGTGCAGACAGTCATGCATGTGTTCCCATCCAAAACAGATGACAAAACATGTTGCAAACTGGTCATGAAGGCTGCCCAGAAACATGCAGCAATGCTGAAAAACTTGAAGGGATGTCTACAAAGTACTGCCTGTGCAGTACCTGTGTCAACAATTGCCTGGATTCTGCATAAGTGTGGCCTATGGGTTAGGGTAATCAGAAGGAAGAGTTGTCCCACATGATACATCATCCAGGGCTCTCTACAGGAAGCATAAGCATAACATCAAGTCTCCCAAAGGCATGTGTTACAATGTGTAATGGTGTCATGAGACCAAGGCTCAAACCTACAGACAGTATTCATAAAGATATGTGTGGTGCACAAGCAACACCTCACCTCACCTCAGGGCCACCATCCCCAATATTTAACTTGCTGGTGCCAGTGTACACCTTTAGGTTTGCTGTTCATTAACTGGATCTAGGCCGGTACACATGGTGTTTAGAATTTGGAATACTGCAAAATAACACTCATGTGTGACCCATAGTTGTCAAGCATCTGCAATAAGGCTGAGGATAGGGAGGGGTGTTGGCTTGAAACACAACAGTGAACTGAAGCATACATCCAAAGCTTGCTAAGAATGGCTGTATCCAAACAAAGTGTAGGTTATGAATTGTGCCAGACATAACCCTGACTCTACAGCAATAGTGAAGCCACTGTGTGACCTCCAAGGGCTGTGCACATGAGCTGACCTTGCAATCTGGCAAAGTTGGGGGAAATTTGTAGGGCAGAGTGACCAAATAATGGCAAGTGAAGATGGGCCATGCTAGTGTACCCCTTCCAGGAATAGTGACTGCTGTAGTTCACTTAGCAGGTGCTTCAACAAACCATTGTGTTAAGGGTGTGCACACTTATGCAAACCACATATTGTATGCATCTCTTTCAGCATCTGCATGACTAACACATTTGCAACTATGTAAACCACAAACTAAATAAATAAAATGAGATCTGGTGATCAGACACGGACGACTCCCAACACAGCTCGAACAATAATACTTGAATTGCGAAAAAAACTCCCACAGGTAGCATCCACAAGTTTTATTGCGATAAACTCTACCACAGATAACATCCACATCCACAGGTTAAGCACTTTCAACTGCCTAAAACACAGTCTTCATCAGAACCAGATAACTAGATAATTGTCCCGTTTATATATTAAATACTTGAAAAATTATGTGTCAGACAACCACATAGGGGCTGTGAGCAACAGAGCAAACATAACTGCCACAATATTACACATTCAGCAATGGTGTGTACATCTGTGAGGTATGGTGCACAGTATATGCCAGTGTGATGTACAGGTGCACAGCAATAGTGTGTACATGGGTGCAGTGTGTTCCAGGGGAAGGGGCATCACCTACTAACACAACTCATGCCATCACAGAGATGTATAATGTTGGTAACAAGGATTGAGTATGGCTGCCTTGCATGCTGTTGAGTGCCATATGTCATGCATGTTGACTGTCGGGTAATGAGAGGTCTGTGTAATATTTTTGTGCCACCTCACTTGTAAGTGTGTGTGTGTGTGTGTGTGTGTGTGTGTGTGTGTGTGTGTGTGTGTGTGTGTGTGTGTAGAAGTAAACCATAATGTACAGGTCTTAAGTTACATTTCTTGTCTGCCCCTCACAGGTGGCAAGATGGGTCAGGGTCCCTCTTGCAGGCAAACTGATGTCAGTGTCCATACAAACTCTGACAATGATGATAGACATAGTGAGGCACAGGCAGGGTAGTCAAGGACTGAATGTGTGCCATTGGTTGACATCCCACTTTTGTCCACCCCATCCCCGCACACAGTCACAATACCCATACATACCCCATCACCAGTGGCCATAGATGAGGGACAGTTGGTAGGTGGTGGCATGGGACAGGAAAGTGTGGTGACTATGGCAAGTGTGTCTGTACACAGCAGCCATAGCTGGATGACCGGTGAGGTGTCACACAGGCAGATGTACAGGGGTGTTCATAGGAGGTCTGCTGGCCATCATGCCCCTGGTAGAAGTGCCACAGCAGGTGTCACCAGATGCATGTTTCGGGCCATCATGGAGGCACAGGCATGTATGGAACATTACATCAGAGATAGTCTGAGGCTCCAGAGGGCTACTGTTCCTGCTGTACATGACAACATCTGTGATCTTGCAGGTGCCCACCATTATTTTGCAGATGTCATGGATAGACGGTTGGGTGAGATAGTGGGAATCCTCGACCATGTGGTGTCTGTGGTAGAGCATGTGGTGGGAGTAGGGCACCAGCCATGTGGACATAGGTCAGCAACACCAACAGGTAGAGGTCTACGTGGATGTGCAACAACTCACAACCACTCCCGTAGTGACAGTACCAGCACCAGCACTGCAGGGGGGTGCTGCCCACACCACAACACAGCAGGCCACATGCACATGGTTCTGGCCATTTCCAAGAGGGAAGTGGATCCAGCGGACAAGTGTCATCATCAGGGAGAGTACCATATCTGGGCTTCTTCCTGGTAGTGCTTGTGGAACTCCTGGTAGGCACAGTTCCCATGTCCATGGCTGGACATGGTGAACTGCACACCCTGCCATGTATGGTCTGCAGCTGTCCAACAAACTCTTGTATAGGGCAGCCACATGGCAGAAATGTGTGCATACACACACACACACATCACCAACACAGCTAGGGCACCTCCATACCTACACACACCACGTCAGCACAGCCCATGTAATAAGGAATCCCCTAACCCACACACATGATGTCAACCAAACAGCTCAGCCCAGGCCTCTGGCAAACCCACAACACACCCTGTGCATATGATGATACCTGTGCCACATCCCTGTCATCCATACTATTGATGCAGGGACATGCTAATATGGTTCTGATGCACAGGGTGAATGTACTAAGGTTTAGCAATGTAATGCTGTTTAACATGTTTTCAGCTGGAATGATTAATGCTTACATGTCAGGGAGTGTAGCTGTCCAGCCATGATGCATTATAGTTGTTATTAACGCTGACTGATTGTGGTCTCCATGATGTATTCTGTTTGTGTTCTAGGTGTCTATTTGTCAGCAGGATGTTGGTCTGCTGTCCTTTCCTACAAGGGGTGTGGCACTGTGGTGACACATTGACTGTGTCATATCCCGGGTACAGCTGAACACAGGTAACAGGTCTGTATAGCAGTTACTGCATGTGCCACATGACTGATAGGTCTGAGGGGTTTATACAGGTGAGTGCATGGTGGCTGATGTAAGCAGCTCTTCTACAGTGGACAAAAACGG
>NC_056739.1:1851440366-1851483369 GCF_019279795.1 Protopterus annectens | reverse complement strand
TCAGTACTGATTGTAGCATACTAAAGGGTTAATTTAACCCAGTGGTGTACACTGCTTCATTAAATTTGTATAAAGTGTTACAGTGGATAAATGAAAAAGATGCGACACAGTAGCAAAACAGTATAAAAAGTATTATACATTTTGGAATATGGTAAAAAGAAAGTTTATATAAATGATTAAATAGAATGTTACCAAGAAAATATATTTTTGTGGATAATAAAACTTGATATAGAAAAAGAGTAGCATGGTATAAGAATGCAATGATAAAACATTATTGTGTAAAACCATTGGAAAATCTAATAGATGGAAAAAAAAGTTGTAACATAAGAAGCAAATGGTCTACATTCAGAAAGTAGAATGTCAAGATTTTTGTGGAGACTGGTAATTGCCAATAAAAGGAAATATGCCATATAAAAAGAAAAGTGATTGAATATGTTTACATTGTCATGACGAATCAACTATGCAACATGTGTTTTTGAAATGTAAAAGAGTAGGGAAAACTATGCAAAGAAGATTTTTTTGAAGATATAAAAGAAGTAGATAAACATGGATATGATTAAATATGGATGTTATAAGAATAGAAGTGAAAATGTTAAAATAGATAATTTATTTTACGTTGTATGGAATGAAAGAGTAAATGAAATTGTGTTTAATGATAAATGGATTTTTGCAACAGTATTAAGTAAAATCAGATGGTGGTTATGGAAAAAGGAATGGGGGCCTAATAAGGATAAAAAACATGATTGTATAGAAAATTATAAGTGTGTTTTTACATGTGTAAATATTTTGTAAATAAGAGTGATTTTTTTGCATTTAAATAAAGGACCCCCACTGTTTTCAGTAAGTGATGTGGGATCTTTTACATCCACCTGAGCTACCAGCTAGTCAAGCAGATGGGACCTAGGTTTAATGTCTCATCCAGTGAAACACTCTGGAGTGCAATACCACCACCCCGTTATGCTGCATTGAAGTGTCAGCAGTTCAGTCACCTGGTGTGGGTATAGATGCCTCAGATTTTACACCAAGGAGAGTGTGCTACTTGTGCCAATGACGCTTGTGAATAATATCCTCTGAAGAGTCGTCTTTATTTTTCTGATGTTCGTAGTGTTTCACTGTTGCAGTCATTACACTTGGGTTATCCTGCTGGCATGCTACCCGCAGTCGGCCTGAATTCCAAAGTCCTGGTCCAGCGTCTGTTGCTGTCGCCTCTTCCCTGATGTCAGTGCGCCAGGGGTGTAAAAGATGCAGCCGATGCCATTTTCTTCAGTCTTTCTTGCCGCACGGTGCCCGAAGCAAAAGCAGTTCGCAAGTGCCGGTCGGCCGACACCTGAGATTTTTGAAATTGAATTTCAGATCCAAAGTCTTCAATAAAGCTAAGTACCCAGTTGGGGAAACTTTTTTCTTGCTCCAGACCGATGTCAGAAAAAGTTAACAATGGTATTTCTTGTGGGAAGCAAATACCTCATAAGGATTTTCATTCTTACTGTGTTCCTTGCACAGGCCCTGACCACGACATTGTTAGTTGTCGGTTTTGTGCTAGATTTAACCAACGCACGATAAAGCTTCGGTACGATTTTGCTTTTCATTACTTTGGCTGAAGGTTTAACTATATAATGCCGTCGGAACAACCGACGACCGGAATTCATAAAAAGCGCAAGGATAAAGAAAAGGACAGGCATCCGAGATCCAAAATTGACGACGAAGCCTCTTCTAGGCCAGTCGCCGGTTCGCCGGTGCTCAGTGAGGCAATTTCACAGCCCCTGACTCCTGCTACCTCAGAGCCACAGGCCGCCTCCGACTCCCATGTGGAGACAACTAGGCCTCTGGATACTCAAGGTATTGGCCCTTCGGAAACTAATCCCTCAGATGGGTCCGGAGCCGCTGAGGAGGCATCGGCTTCTGAGTGCGTTTTCAGACCTACACAACTTTATATAAAGCCTACTTCAGCATCCAAGACAAAGTCTAAAACAGTTTTAAAGACAAGGAAACAAGTACAGCATTCTCCAGGACAGACTTGTATGCCTAAGAAACAGATGCTCAAAATGGCCGAAGACCTAGTTACTTTGAACAGGGGTTCCCATCCCCCTCCTGATAAAAGGCCTAGGCAAGATCCTGAATATGATTCCTCTGATCAGGTTTCCATTTCCTCTGATTCCTCTTCAGAACAGGGATATTCTATTCCTCCCTATGAGGATTCTGATGCTGAAGATTCTATTTCTTCAGCTTCTCCTGAGGATTACTCATTTGGGGAAACCCTGCATACCATGAGGGAGCATTTCCACTGGGAGAGCCAAGATTATTCAGATTCTAAGAAAAGGCTTAGAGACTTTCTTTTACTTCCTCAGCACAGACCTCTTGCAATTCCTCCTGTTCTAGACATAGTAGATGATGTATTTTCAGAGTCCGGCCTGTTTCCAGACTCTTTATCTCCTGCACCTGTTAAGCCGGACAGATACTACAGGGTTCCAAATTCCCATAAATTTCTCTATAAAAACCCTGCTGCTGACCCAGAAACTGTCTCACAGGGTTCCCAAAGGGGTCAAAGCTGCTACTGCTAAAACCCAGTCCCCTCTGATAGAGATTCTAGGGCTCTGGACAGATGGGGGGAAAAAATCTACACTTCTGCTACCTTGGCTATAAGGGCTTTAAATTGTCAGAATGTTCTAAGAACAAATATTTGCAGGATTTATTGTTTGCAGCTGAACAAGTGGGAAAACCTACTTTGCAATGTGGTAATGATTCACTGGAGGCCTTGTGCAGGGCCGCTGTTACAGGTTCTGTTATTTGAAGGCATGCTTGGTTAAAGGAACAGAATCATTATTGGATGCTCCATTACAGCATGATACTTTGTTTGGTGTTAAGGCAGAAGAGGTGTTGAAGAAAATGGAGGATAAAGCTAAATCTATGCAGACAGTAAAGGATTTCTTACAGGTACAACCACCCAGATTTAGCAGGAACTGGCCTTCTAAGAATTGGTCCTTTCCAGTGTCAGACAGGCCACAAAGAGGCAGATTCAGACGCCCTAGAGGCAGGCAATAGCCCCAAGTCTCATAGAGGCCCAAACAATGGGGCGCTTCTACCTCCAAAAGCAGAGAAGACAAATCACAGCCTTATAGGAAACAGTCCCAATGACTTCCCTCTGCCAATGCCAAGCACTTATCGTTTGGCAGCACCCGTAGGGGGAAAGCTTGCACTAGTTTCACAAAATTGGCACAGGATCACACAGGATAAATGGGTTTTAAATATAGTCTCTCAGGGCTACAGGTTCCACTTTTACACCCTTCCAAAGGCAAAAGGTATGCCAGACCTGCCACACAATCAATGGGCAGAGGCATAAAAACAAGTTTCATCTCTCATGGACATGAGGGCTATTCAGCCAGTGCCACAACAAGAGCAGGGACAAGGATTTTACTCAAGACTTTTGTCAGTACCAAGAAAGGACAAAGCCTGGAGACAATTCTGGACTTGTCTTTTCTAAATACTTTTCTGGACGTTCCAAAATTCAAAATGTTGACTCGGCAGCAGCTTCTGCCCATGCTGGGCAAGAAGGTTGGCTGGTAACTTTGGACCTCAAAGAGGCATACCTGCATGTTCCAATCAGACAATCTTGCAGAAGATACCTCAGATTCATAGCTGGCTCAATGCACTACCAATTCTCTGCACTGCCCTTTGGCTTATCTGCTGCACCCAGGGTCTTCACAAAATGCCTGGCACCAGTAATTGCATTTTGCAGACAAAGAGGAATTCAAATATATCCCTACTTGGGCAACTGCCTTATTCAAGCAGAGACCAAAAACATTCTACTAAAGCATCTATTACTAATTTGCCTAGGGTACACAGTAAATGAAAAGAAATCAAAGCTAGTACCCTCTCGAGATAATATTCCTGGGTGCACGCTTAAATATAACTGCCCAGATGGCTTATCTCAAGCCAGACAAACAGAAAACATGGCAACAATGACCCAGTTATCTGCAAGAAAAATTCTGCAAGCTCTGGGCTACATGGCATCCTGCATTCTACTAATTCCATATGTAAGACTGCATATCAGGAAACTACAATGGTATCTAAAAAGTGTTTGGACTCAACATTGCCATAGCCTGGAAACATTAATTACTCTCATTCCGTGCCTGCAACAGGAGTTTCGATGGTGGGCTCAGGCCTGTCACCACAACAAGGGACAGCCATTCACTTTACCCACAGCCAGGCAGACACTAACAGATGCATCAGATTATGCCTGGGGGGCACACATGACAGGAAAATGTATTCAGGGCACATGGCCCACAAGCCAAATGCATCTTCATATCAATCAAAAAGAGATGATAGCTGTACAGAATGCCATGACAGTCTTCAAGGACCTACGTCATCCAGGACAACTGCTGATAAAGACTGACAATACTACAGTCATGTGGTACATAAACAAGCAAGGAGGCACACATTCCTAACCCCTCTGCAGACAAGCCATGACTTTGTGGAACACAGCATTGACTTATCAAGTACACCTGCAAGCACAATTCCTGCCAGAAAAGTCATACTTTGGCAGACGAACTAAGCAGAAACCTCATGGATCCTCACGAGTGGAAACTAGATCCACAAATCTTCAGCATGATAACAGGGAAATGGGGATGTCCAAACATAGATCTATTTGCCTCCCCTCACAACTGCCAGCTACAGAGATTCTGCACTCAGACTTATCACAAACAAGCATGGAAAATGGACGCCCTTTCATTCAGCTGGAAAGCCTTTGCAGTATATGCCTTCCCCCCTCTGCCTCTCCTCCCCAAGGTACTCCTAAAGGTCAGACAAGAGAAGCCAAAAATTATCCTGATTGCCCCAGACTGGCCACGCCAGCACTGGTACCCAATCCTAAAGAGCTTGTCTCAAGGCCCATCCTGGACATTACCTCAAATTCCTCATTTGCTGACCCAACAAAACAGTCCGATCCTACACAGCCAACTCAGAACCCTAAATCTGGCTGCATGGTGGATAATGTAGCCATTCAGAACACACCTCTCTCTAAAGCAGTTATGGATGTTATTTTGGAGTCCAGGAGGCCCAGTACCAGAAAATCTTATGCAGAAAAATGGAAGAGATTCTGTGCTTGGAACCAGACACAAGGAATTGACACGCTTGTACCAAATATACCTCACATTTTACAATACCTAACTGAGATGCTGGACAAAGGCCTATCCTTCTCGTCAATTAAGATCCATGCCTCTGCCATTTCAGCTCATTACAATATGGACCCACCTATTTTTTCTCATCCACTGCTAAGGCAGTATCTCAGAGGGGCCAAAAACATAAGTCCTCCAAGGAGAGCTCCAATACCTGCATGGGACCTCAATTTTGTCTTGGAAAAACTCACGCTGCCTCTTTTTGAGCCAGCCAATACAGCTGAGATAAAATACTTATCATGGAAAACAGCTCTTCTCCTAGCAATAACTTCAGCAAGAAGAGTCTGAGTTACAGGCACTAATGGCTGTGGAACCTTTTATTATTTTCCATCCGGACAGGGTTTCTCTAAGGACAAACCCAACATTTATGCCTAAGGTAGTGTCCAGTGTGGCTCTTAACCAAACCATACATTTGCCTACCTTTTATCCAAACCCGCAGAATAAGGGGGAGAGACTTCTGCATTCTTTGGACATACACAGACAGCTACGCTTTTACTTGGACAAAACTAAAGCTTTCAGAAAGACTGAACAACTCTGTGGCATATCCTGCAGGATCGCAAGGAAAAGCTATTTCAAAGCAGACTATTTCAAAATGGATAGGCCATTGCATTCGTTTCTGCTATTCACAACATGGCAAATCAGTGCCTAAGGCCACATTCTACCAGAGCAGCAGCCTTCCTCAGAGGAGTACCAACCAAGGACATTTTGGAGGCTGCAACCTGGACTTCAGTGCACACTTTTTTACAAAGCACTACCACTTACCTCTTTACTCTAAATCCAGAGCAGGCTTTGCCACTGCAGTTCTGCAGGGCCTCATAGCCACTCCTAATTCTATTTATGCCCAGCCACCCAACCTCAGCTTTGGGATTCAGCCCAAGTGTAATGACTGCAACAGTGAAACACGATGAACATAGTACAGTTGTGTACCTACCATAAATGTAGATGTTCGAGTGTATTCACTGTTGCAGTCCAGGTTCCCCTCCCACCATCCCCCTTTCATTGCTGGGACTTCTCTGTACTTCTCTATTCTATACAACCTATGTGGTGTATTTGCTTGTAGATGAAGATTATGTGCATGCTTTTTTGTGATCAGAATTTTTTAGCCTACCCTTTTGGGGGCACCTGACATCTGGGGCAAGAAAAACTGAAGTAAATGGCGTTGGCTGCATCTTTTATACCCCTGGCGCACTGATGTCAGGGAAGAGGCGACAGCAACCGACGCCGGACCAGGACTTTGGAATTCAGGCCGACTGCGGGTAGCCTGCCAGCAGGATAACCCAAGTGTAATGACTGCAACAGTGAATACACTCGAACATCTACATTTGTGGTAGGTACGCAACTGTACTTTTTTGGCTTGCAGCCTGATAGTTTCTTTTGCCATTTGCTGAGTCACTTTATAGAAGCCGGCAAAGTGCCTCTGATGACTTATGCAACTGCAACTGCTGTCTTACCCTTTTTTTTTTTAGCCAACCAGTATTCCTTCTTATCCTGGTCCTCCTTTCTGTCTCCTCCTTTTTCTTGCATTCCTTTCTTTAACTCCCTGGATGTCTGCATTTCACCACCAGCTTATGTTCATTACATAATATAGTTAGCTCATTTGGTGCCTGGAGCCACTCCCCAGTCTAGGTTAAGGTGCAGAAATCAAGTCCATTCTCTTAAGGAGGAGCACCAGGTCCCAAAAATCTCATTCTACTGTCCCACATGAGCAAAAAAAAAAAAACTCCTCTGCCAGTTGTACCCCCTAACACCATGTCATCTTTCCCCACCCTAGCTACACTTCTGGTTCCTTATTTCCTTACCAGGCTCAACCTCAGACCTGTTATAAAGTCCTTATGCATGCTGTTTTGAGATGCTGCCTTCTTCTTTGACTCCACCTATTTCCTCGTCTTCCTGTGGTGCTAGAGGCCAGAGTATTTTCTTGAACACTTGTGCTTTTGTTCCAGTTAGTGTCCATGTTTTGAGGTCTAGTTGCTTTTGACCATAGGGAGTTCTGTGACCGCTGCTTACAGCCGATTGTGGCCACCAGTGATTTATGGAAGCAGATTGTTTCACTGTAGATAACTTTGTATTCTCCGATTATATACCATTGTCCTTTACTTACTAGGAAGAAGTCCACCTGAGTTGCATGTTGGACAGTCTTGTGGCTCTCTGTTGTCAAACCATGTGTTGGCTGCCATCAAGCCATTTACCAGGCAGAAGTAAAGTATAGCCTTTCCTTTATTCCTTTTTCCCCACCCATGTGGACCGCGGCTGTCCTCATCCTCTGTTCTGTATGCCCCAATATGAGCAATTAGGTCCCCCACTGTCAACAACAACTTTATCTGTTGGCCCTGCAGCTGTTGCCAGAATGCACTCTCCTTACCATTGCAACCCTGCTATGGGGCATACTTAGGCTAAGGTTATAAATACTGCCTTATTTTTACACTGGAGTCTGATTGCCATGAGTCTTTTGCTAATGCTGATGACATCCCACACAGCTCAACACATACAAGAAATCTTGTTCATGGAGGCAGTCTTCTGTATCCAAATTTGTCAAACATTTTTGTCTTGAACAGGATGCACTTCATGTAGCATGTAGTTCTTTTCTTTAGTCTGACAAAGTGCTAGGCTTCATTGCAGCTACGATATTCATAATGTTGAACTCCATGCTACAGATGGAAAGTGCCTGTAAGTTTTTCTCCTCCTCCCCCAGACAACAGTGCATTAATCTAGGACTGACATACTCTATGCTTTTCTTCCATTTCATCTGATGATGAAGTTCTTGTAGAACGTCAGGTTCCCCACAGCCAGGGCTATTTTAGTTGCTCCATATTGGCCCAGATAAGTGTAGTTCACTATAGTGGAGGATCTAGGTGGAATTTCCTGTTAAGGTGAATATGAGGATGAATCTGTTAACTCATCCATCATGCAAACCTTACCTGAATCTATGCTTTGAGATTGTCAGCTTGGCTGCGTCACTTCAGTCCTAGTGAAGGACCAGGTGTTCTGGTAGATACTGTCACATATTCAAAAATCCTACATGTAAAAAATGCATAGAGAGACTGAAAAAATTTTCACTTTTGGCAACACGGCATGAATCTTACCCATTCTCAGCTGCTGCTTTTAAAATTCTTCAGTTGTTTATTTAGAAGTTTTTCACTCTGCTGTTTATCAAAGTGCGCCTGACTGCCTTATCCAGTTTTCACACTAAACAGGATTTGTCATCCTTAGCTTCTGGTTAAGGTCTGCAAGACCTTCTGAAGTTGAGCATTTAGACTGCATCCTCCCATTAGGAACCTGTTAAGCATGAGATCTGTACTTGTTCTGGATAGACATACTCTTCTGTCTTTTGAGTTAACTGCCACAGCTGTTTTAAAGTTTGTAATATGAAGAAACTGCTGTTTTTTTTTAGCTATGATTTCTGCAGAAGGATTTCTGAATTACAAGGATTGTTTCCATCCTCCATATTATGTTTATAATATGGAATAAATTTGTGTAAAGGCTAACCTGTTAATGCCTAATGTCACTACCAAGGCGAACCTTAAACCAGTCTGTCATGCTTCCAGTGTTACACCGAGATTATTCCAATTATGAAGAGGGTTTGTTTTGTTTATTTAATGGCTGTCTATGAACAGTTTATTATCAAAATGTTTAATGGCACTTAGGTGAAACTGGGATGGTCAGATTTGTCTTTTTCTAGTTTCCATAATGCCGTTCTGCAAATGCACATTAGCTAATGATAGTGTACATTTGCTAATGTGCATTTGACGTTCTGATAACAGATCGCACTACAGTGGGGGAATTGGGAAATTTACCTTTTTCCTCACTTTAGTGCAATCTCTGAGTTGGAGTATGTAATATGCAGGGGGGCTTGCCCCCCTGCAAAAACCTTACCAGTAACACGGACTTTCAACACTGGAACTTCTGGTGTTCAACTGTCGATTCCATGGTTGCCATTTCCGGCATTTTGGTAATTTATTACCATATTTGGAAAATGAATTTGATCAAAATGTGGAAAATTGTTTTGATTTTCCACATTTTGATAGCAAACTCCTTAAACTTAGTTCCTGACAAATCTGCCCTAAAGTTATGGGGCAAAAAGTGATAAGGCTATGTTTGGGTCATTGGTTATCAAACTGCATTTCCTACATCTACAAAAAGTATGGAAAGGGCTTTCTAGGACTGCCTAAAAGCTCATTCTTTCAGGGCTGCAGCTACTTCTGCATCTTTCTCCACAACGCATCTGTAAATATAATTTGCACATCTGATACTTGATTGTATTTAAATGCATTTTCAAGATCGTATAAATTTGATATTGTCTCCAGGTCTAGTTCCTCCTTTGACACTGTAGTGCTCAAGAGAATGTTTTTCCAAAGGTAAGCACACAGCTGAATTATCTGGGGATTCTGTCCTGAAGGTTAATGAAGACTGAATTCTCGTTAGTTAAATATACCGCATTTGTACATCTTCTTGGAGAATTCAGTCTCTAATAACCCTTCCTCCGTCCCCCTGTTCTGGTAGAGGGAGTTTTGTTGGCTGTGTGTAGATGTTTGTTTTCATGCTAGCTTGGTTTGAAACTAGTGAATGGAAAAAAGAAATGCAGGCTAAAGTATTCTGAGAAAGTTATTTCCACCAAACTTAGTATGTATTGTATGCGAAGTCACGAAGGGCACCAATAACTGTGTTGTTCAAGGGTCTATATCTAATCTGATATCGACACAACAATAGAGAATATCGAACATGTAAACAGAAATCTCCTTAAGAAGAGATTTCTGTTTACTTCAATGTAGTGCGGTCTCGGAGTTGGTGTATCCACGTGAGGGGTGCAGGGGGGCTTGCCCCCCTGCCTACACACTTTAGTTTTATTTTTTTGTGTTTAAAAAATGTTAAGGATGATTCGATGTTTTACTACTTCGATCAGTAGTGGTCGATGTTTACTGATTCGAAGTAGTAAAACTTATATCATCTGATATAGATCCGTTGTTCAAATAGCTCTAACATTAAGTGCATAACTTTTGATTCTGTTAATTCAGTCCATCCCATCTGGCTCTTCAGAGCTGCTTGTTGGAAGTAATCCAGCAATGTCAGTGCTGCAGCCTCAAGCCCCTTAAGAACTTTCTCTTCCATAATGCCTCTGTCCTCTGAATTACCTCAGATCTCATTTGTCGCCTTTGGGAATTGACATGGTTCTGTGCAGCTAAGTGCTCCACCTCGATATTTTTGATTATTTGACTAGAATTTGTAGGATTGTTGATGCTTCTCTGATGTGTTGTAGCTCCTATTCCTTGGGTTGCTTAAAAGGTATAATTTTCTGCTGTTTTGAGTCCCTGCTTCCAGAGCATTTCCTGCCATTGCAGATTATTTCTCTGTCCTTAGAAATACATGTTTAGTTTGGTAGTTTAAACTGTAAGGTAGAAGTTATTACCATTGTTACTAGATTAACAATTTATAGGTGTTAAAACAAGTTTTGTACTTGCATATTTACATATTGATCCCCTTCTACTAGGGCTTTTTCTGCCTTTGTAGATTGTTTTTTTTACCTTGTGTACGTTTGCCTGGAAGTTTAGATCAGTACTTTTAACATTTTAGTTTTATTTTTATCATTTTCTTTTTAAAGTGTGTGTTAAAGTTCCACTGTATATTTTTCCGTGGATAAGCAAACAAGCATTAAAGTATTCTTGTGTAGGCTCAAGATCCTACTGCAAGATTTGCATAATCAATAATGTTATGTTGTCATATCTTGACTTCATTCTTGATGGTTGGGTTCGGAACCGAGCGTCAGTTCCGACTCCGCCGTGTACTAAAGCTCGAGAGGTTTCACTGGCCCGAGGCTACATACTATCCCAAGCTGTCTCACGACTGTTACCCAGATCTCGTTTGCCGCTTGTAGCTTCGAGATTGCTTTTCCGCTGGCTTAGGCTAAGTGGATTTTCTTTATTTTCAGACATTGTTTTCAAAAACATTTAGTAGTAGAATTTCTGCTCTATATTTCTTGTGTGTCCCTTGTTCTAATCAGAAAAAGTCCTTCCGCTCTTGTTTTTTTGACTTTGTTGGCCATCATTTATCTTAGGCCTCTATCTAGCACTGCCCTTCTGAGGAATCCGTTCAAGTTACAGGATTCCCTTCTTTTCTCTCCTTGGCCTGTTTTAGAGGGCTCCCCCTTCCTCCTTCGCCGTTTAACTTAGAGGCATCTCCTCAGGTTAGAGGAGTGCGTCGTTTAAGTTAGACGTCCTCCTCTAACCTTCTATTCTTTCCTTTATAAATAAAATTTTTTTCTCCTTATAGTTTAGTTATAGCGGTTGTTTGTGGGTTAGTGTAATTCTTTGCACTTGAGTGAAATTTCACTGACCTGGTTTTTCCTTTCACTGCTAATTGTGTACTTAGACTGATAGTGACTGTTTTTGTAGGCTAGTGTGATTCATTGTACTTGAGTGAAATTTAACTGACCTGGTGTCTTTCACTGCTAGTTGTATACTTAAACTCTTAGTCAGGATATCTAAGGGTTTACAAAGTGTGACTCGTGTACACAGAAGATGTCAGTCACTCACTGATGGTCACACTAGTTGTGTGTTCTGCTTAGGTGCTGTCCACCTGCAGGATTCCTGTTCTATTTGCTATGGGTTTAGCTTAAAGGTCCTGCAGAAGTGGAAAAATAAACTTATTCTTGGGAGTTGTTAAAGGGGCCTTTTGATTCAGCTGTTGAAGGGACTCAGACCTCCAACCCTTCAGACAAATCACCCAAAACTTCTTCGGCTCCAGTCTCCAAGCAGTCGAAGTGACTTGAGAAACTGAGTTCTTCGAAGCCAAAATGGTCTTTTCCGAAAAGGAAAAAGCTGTGTTGGTTCCACTTGCAGTTTCGGAACCATCTAGTAGTCAGAAAAGGAGCTGGTCGCTGTCTTTGGACCCGATTCGTTCGGTGCCTCAGTCTCCTCTATTGCAATCAGTGACGGGTAGTCACAAGTCCTCCCATTCCTCTCGGTCATCCAGAAGCCTTTCGGATGATTATGTGGAGCTTGTGGTTAGAAGGTTGCTTCATACACCAGCCCTGGCAAAAATTTTCACCGACCCAGCCCAGATGGTCATGGAATCAAATCCAGTAGATGTTCTTCGTGTTTCGCTGTTGCAGTCATTACATTTGGGGTAATCTGCTTGCAGGTTGCCCCCAGTCGGCCTGATTAACAAAGTCTTGGATCCTGTGTCGGTTGCTGTCCCTTCTTCCATGACGTCAGGTCATCAGGGGTATAAAACATGCAGCTGACGTCATTACCTCATTCTTTCTTGCCGTACGGTGCCCGAAGCAGAAGCAGTTTGCAAGTGCCGGTCGGCCAACTCCTGAAATTTTCGTTTTTGAGTTTCAGAACCGAAGTCTTCAACTTAAGCTAAGTACCCCGTTGTGGAAACTTTTTCTTGCTCCTTACCGATGTCAGTAAAAGTTAATAATTGCATTACTTGTGGAAAGCAAATACCTCACAGAGATTTTCATTCGTACTGTATTCCTTGCCTAGGCCCTGACCACGACATACCTTGCTGTTGGTTTTGTGCTTTATTTAATCAGCACACTATCCATAGTCAGTATATTCTTGCCTCAAAATATTTTGGTTCTCTGTTTAATAATCTGGAAATGTCGGTTAGCCATCCGACTACCGGGATTCCAAAAAAACGCAAAGATCAAGACAGAGACAGGCCTCCGAGGTCCAAAACTGCTGCCGACGCTTCTCCTAAGCCAGTCGCCAGTTCGCCGGTACTCAGTGAGGCGCTTTCGCAGCCCGATACCTGCTACTTCTGATTCACACGCCTCTACTGAGACCCATTTAGAGTCCGGTAGGCTGCGAGATACTTCCAACAATGGAACCCGTGGATGTCTGTACCTTGAATGGGTCCAGAGCTGCTGTGCAGGCACAGACTTCTGAGGGTGTATTCAGGCCTACATACTTGCATATTAAATCGACACCTTCTTCATTACTAAGGCCTAAATCTCGATCTAGGTCTAAAAAAACGACGCCCAGGCCACATGCTCAGGCCTCTATGCCTAAAAAACAAATGATAAAAATGGATGAAGATCTAATAACTCTAATCAGGGGTAGTCAACCCCTCCCTCTAAGAGGCTTAGGGCTGAGCTTGATTATGAATCTTCTGATCAGGATTTTGTTTCGTCTGACTCTTCTGATGACCTGGATTTGTCCATACCTACTTATGAGGATTCTGATGCAGAGGATACTATTCCCTCTGCTTCCCCTCCTGAGGATTTTTCTTTTGGGGAAACTTTACATACTTTAAGGGAGCATTTCCACTGCGAAAAGTCAGGAATTTTCTGATTCAAAAAAGAGGCTTAGGGATTTCCTCCTTCTACCTCAGCATAGGACTTTGGCTATACCTCCTGTACTAGACATTGTTGATGTTTTCTCAGAATCCGTTTTGGTCCCTGATTCCCTGCCTCCTGCTCCTAGTAAACCTGACAGATACTACAGGGTTCCTGAGTCCCACAAGTTCCTTTTCAAAAATCCTGTTGCAGATCCAGAGACTATTTCTCAGGGGCCCAAGAGCATATTAAGGTTTCTACTGATAAAAATCCTACCCCTTCTGATAGAGACTCCAGGGTGCTGGATAGATGGGGTAAAAAGGTTTATACTTTTGCAATCTTGCCAATCAGAGCTTTAAACTGCCAATTTCATATGTTAAAATATCAGCAACATATTATTGGACTGCTTAAACAAAAAATGATGTTTCCTGACTGTGTGGAAAATAAAGATTTACAAGATTTAATGCATTCTGCTGAACAAGTTGGAAAACGTACTTTGCATTCTGGTTTTGATTTTGCAGAGGCCTCTTGCCGGGCTGATATTACTGGGTCTGTGCTTAGAAGGCATGCTTAGCTTAAGGAGCAATCTTTGCCTGATCATGTTAAAGCTAAATTGTTGGATGCTCCTTTAAATTAGGACTGCCTGTTTGGCAACAAGGCTGAAGAATTTCTTAAAAAGATGGAAGATAAAACTAAATCTATGCAAACTGTTAGATTTTTTACAAGTTCAGCCTCCGAGTTTTAGTAGGCACTGGACTGGCCTACTAAGAATTGGTCCTTTCCAGTCCCTTCCAGGTCCCCTCAAGCCAAACCCAGGCACAGCAAAAACCCCAGGTTTCAGTCCCTGGGGACTCTCAGAACTAAGCAGTGGGTGGCCTCCACTTCCAAATCTGGAAATAACAAGACACCCCCCCCAATGGTAAATAGTCTTTTGACCACCCCTTTGGGGGGAAGATTGCTCTTCATGCAAAGAACTGGGAACTCCTAACCCAGGACAAATGGGTTTTAAATAGTGTCCCAGGGATACAGATTTCATTTCCATACGTTGCCAACACCAAATGGGTGGCCAGACCTGCCCCCAAATCAGTTGGCAGAGGCTTAAAAACAAGTACTTTCCCTCTTAAGCATGGGGGCTATTCAACTGGTACCAGAAGAGGAAAAGGGACAAGGTTTCTACTCCAGACTTTTTCTGGTACCCAGAAAAGACAAATCATGGTGTCCAATCCTGGACCTGTCTACTCTAAACACCTTTCTGGAGATTCCAAAATTCCAGATGCTGACTTCACCAATTATGTCTGTGCTAGGCAAATGCACCTGCTTGGCAACACTAGATTTAAAAGAAGCATACCTACACATCCCAATCAGGGAATATTGCAGAAGATAATTATGCTTCAAAGCAGGCTACACGCATTACCAGTTCTCTGCACTGCCCTTTGGTTTGTCTACTTCGCCTAGGGTTTTCACAAAGTGCCTGGCTCCAGTTATTGCATTTTGCAGGCAAAGAAGTATTCAAATATACCCATACCTGGACAATTGTCTAATTCAGGTAGAATGCTAGGGCATACTTTTGAATCATCTGGCATTTGTAAAAAGGGTTCTCACTTGTCTGGGGTACACCATAAACAAAAAGAAATCACAGCTGGTACCCTGTCAACAAATTACATTCCTGGGAGCAAGCTTGAATATAACTGCCCAGATGGCTTACCTCAAGCCAGAAAAGCAAATTAATTTGGTAACCTATTTCAAACAAGTGGCCACAAAAACCTTGCTATCTGCAAGACAAATACTGCAAGCCTTTGGGTTCATGGCCTCCTGCATTCTTTTAATTCCATATGCAAGACTGCATATGAGGAAACTACAGTGGTATCTAAAAAGTCTATGGAGTCAACATTCTCACAGCCTGGAAACAGTGATTCCTGTCATACCTTGCGTACACGTGGAGTTACTCTGGTGGGCAGAGGCCTGCAACCAAAACAAGGTACTACCATTCACACTACCCCCTGCCACCCTAACTACAAATGCATCAGACTATCCATAGGGGGCTCACCTGGCAGAGCAAATAGAACCCAAGTCAAATGCACCTACATATCAATCAAAAAGAAATTTTAGCTGTACAGAATGCTCTGACAGCCTTCAAGGACTACATTCTTCCAGGGCAACTAATGGTGAAGACGGACAACACCACGGTTATGTGGTACATAAACAAGCAGGGGAGTACACATTCTTACTCCGTCTGCAGCTAGCCATGGCATTGTGGAACACAGCCTTCAGCTACCAAGTGCACCTACAAGCTCAGTTTCTGCCAGGAAAATTTAATAAACTGGCATACGGACTAAGCAGAAACCTAATGGACTCACATGAGTGGAAACTGGAACCAAGGATTTTCAACATGTTGACAAGCGAATGGGGGATCCCAGACATAGATCTATTTCCTCTCCCCAGAACTACCAGTTGGACAACGTTTGTGCAAGGACTCCCCACAAACAAGCCTGGAAAGTGGATGCTCTGTCCTTCAGCTGGAAAAACCTATCAGTCTATGTCTTCCCCCCGCTGCCTCTGCTCTCCAAAGTTCTACTAAAAGTCAAACAGGACAAACCAAGGATGATCTTGATTGCTTCAGACTGGCCGCGCCAACACTGGTACCCCCTCCTGTGCAGTGTGTTGCAATTATCTCCATGGCGCCTGCCTCAGACCCCTTCCCTGCTCTCTCAGCAGGAGAACCAAATTCTGCATCCTCAGCTACCAACATTGAACCTTGCAGCCTGGCTAATCACTTAAATTCACCCTTATCCTCCCACAGCAAACCTGTGATGGATGTCATCTTAGAGGCAAGGAGACCTAGTACTAGAAATTCTTATGCTGAAAAATGGAAAAGATTCTGTGCCTGGAACCAATCTCAAGGAATGACCACATCAGCACCCAATTTACTTCAGATTTTGCAGTACTTAACTGAGATGCTTCACACGGGCCTGTCCTTTTCTTCCATTAAAATCAATGCCTCGGCCATTTCAGCTCATTATAACGCTGAACCTCCCCTCTTCTCTCATCCTCTGCTCAAGCAGTACCTCAGAGGGGCCAAAAACTTGAGACCACCCAGGGGAGATCCAATCCCTACCTGGGACCTTAACTTTGTATTGGAGTAACTCACTCTACCTCCTTTCGAGCCAGCTGCTACTGCAGACTTAAAATTTCTTTCTTGGAAAACCGCTTTCCTTTTAGCAATCACTTCAGCTAGAAGGATATCTGAATTACAGGCTCTTATGTCAGTGGAGCCTTTCATCATCTTTCATGCAGACAGGGTGTCACTCAGGACCAATCCATCCTTCATGCCCAAGGTTGTTTCCAGTGTGGCTCTTAATCAGTCCATTCATTTGCCAACCTTCTTTCCCAATCCACAGAACAAAGGGGAACTGATTCTGCATTCCTTGGATGTGCACAGATAACTTATATTCTTCTTGGACAGGACTAAACCTCGAAGAAAATCGGACAAACTGCTGGTAGCATTTGCTGCAGGGGCAGAGGGGAAGGCTATTTCAAAACAAATCATTTCTAAATGGGTAAGCCATTGCATTCATTTCTGCTGTAAGCACCATGGAAAACATATTCCCCAGGGGATCAGATCTCACTCCACCAGGGATGCATCTACCTCTGCAGCCTTTCTCAGAGGTATTCCTACCAGGGGCAACCTAGAAGCTACTACTTGGAGCTCTGTACATACATTTACCAAGCATTATCATTTGCCAATTTTCTCTAAATCCAGAGCTGGCTTTGCCACTGCTGTCTTGCAGGGCCTTATTGCTGGCCCTAATGCTATATAAACTCCTCCTCCCAACCATAGCTTTGGGAATCTACCCAAATGTAATGACTGCAACAGTAAAACACGAAGAACACAGTACAGTTGTGTACACTTACCATAAATGTAGATGTTCGAGTGTATTCACTGTTGTAGTCCTGGTTACCCTCCCTCCAGCCCCCTAATTTCTTCTGGCTATACCTCTACTTTCCTTTACTATGCTTAAAAGCCTTTTTGGTGTATTTGCTTTTTGTTGGAGGCATACCTTTGTGTTTTTATGTTTATTTGCTCCCTATTGGGGGGCACCTGACATCTGGGGCAAGACAAACTGAGGTAATGACGTTGGCTGCATGTTTTGTACCCCTGACGACCTGATGTCATAGAAGAAGGGACAGCAACTGATGCAGGACCCAAGACTTTGTTAATCAGGCCAACTGAGGGCAACCTGCAAGCAGTTTACCCCAAATGTAATGACTGCAACAGTAAATACACTCAAACATCTACATTTATGGTAAGTGTACACAACTGTACTTTTCTTTACTTTTGGTTCCTCCTCTGACTCAGTCGAGTTCGGAGCCAGAGTACCTGGAAGTCATTCCTGGGGCTTTGGTGCCGATCTCTGCTCTGACCACTTCGATGTCTTTCATCAAGAGGTCTGGGGGCCGAGACTCCCTCATCAGTTCTGGGGCGGTGAGTCAAACTGGACCCTTGTTGGATCAGACTCTCCCACTCCGGGGTTCGGCACAGGTGAGTTCAGCACCCACATCAGCCTCTGAGCCATCCTCCTTGGCGAGGGGGAGATCTCCCTGTTCCTCAGAACCAGAGGTTTTCTTGGCCTAGGATCGTGGTGCCTTCGAGGTGATGAGCATGCTCTCATCTGAGACTGCTCCACCCTCAGCTTCAGTTGCTCTTCCCACCAGACGGCCAGTGTCAACCTCTACACCATCCCTCCAGCCCCAGGCCGCCCCAATGGGAAAAACTCTCTTCCGAAACCTCCCCAGACAATCCCCCCAAGGAGGTCCCTCAGAAGAGAACGTGTAAGAGGAAACGCAGATTCCCCTGAGTTTGTCACATCCGATACAAACTTAGAGGATTCAGAACCATCCCCATGGGCACCCTCCTGAGGATGTCTCCTTTTCAGACATCTTAGAGATCCTGAAACAGAGAGGTGGCTGGAAAACCCTCTCCCCTTCTGAAGATGAGTCTGTGTATCTGGAGGCATTTGGTTCTCGACCCTCCACCTCTTGGGTGTTGCCACCATTCGACCAGCTCCTGGGTGTAGTAAGTTGAAAGACGTGGAGCTCTCCAGAGTCGGTGGAGCTGGTTTCGAGGAGGCCCAACAAATTCATTACAGCCCCGGAAGACAGTTTTTGACCAAAGGTGTCCCAGTAAATGCTGTGGTGGTGGCGGCAGCCACCAAGAAGCAATTAGCTGAAACTTCTGCATCTGTTCATCCAACGAATAAGAAGTCTCAAACGATGGATAGATATGGGAACTGTATGTTCTCTTCAGCGGCCTTTACTCTTAGGTCCCTGAATTATTTATCCCAATTCCCTCATCTTCAGAGGGATTTCCACAAGGAGCTAGGAGAATTCCCTCAAAGGCGCTACAGCTGCAGGGGTATCTGATAAGATAAGCCCTCAGCTTGCGACCTTCTCCTCTATAACTAACTCCTCCATGCTCCTCATTTCTTATGCGGCCGATGGAGCAAGCAGAGCAGCAGTTCACGGGAATAATCTGAGGAGACATTCCTAGATGCATCTGAGTTTGCTGAACCCTTCAAGTCTTCCTTTATTGAGACCCCCTGTTAGACGGCTTGTCCTTGTTCGGGCCAAAAGTGAAGGAGACTCTCACCATGAGCGAGCAAGATGGCAAGACTCTGTCTGCCATGGGAGTACATTTCTCCACCCCTACTAGACCTTATCCCAAAGGTCAGAAGGGCAAAAATATGTGGTTCCAGAAATCCTAAGGATCCTTGCCGGACACTTGTGAATTTTCCCCCAGGGTCAGAGGGGGAAATAACAGAAGGAGCCACTCTCGCTGCAGAGGGGGTCCGCAGAATCAGGGTGACAGAGATCCGTTCTAGGGTAGACCCTTCCATTGCTCCTGAAAGGAAGCCCACCTGTCCACCTCTGGAGGCATTCGGTGGGGGGGGGGGGGTTATCACTATACCCAAAAGTGTGGCTAGACATGACTCAAGATAAATGGGTACAGTCCATCATATCCAGGGATACAGCATTCATTCCTCCCTTCCACCTCTTCCATCAAAGACCATCCAAGACATACCACCAGGTCAAAGGGATCAAGCAACCCTAGAAATTCAAAGGTTGCTAGAAAAGAGTCATCCAAGAAGTTCCCGCAGACCAAATTGTTTCCGGAATTTACTCAAGGTTTTTTTTAGTTCCAAAAAAGACAGGGGACTGGGGACCAGTTTTGGATCTCAGCAGACTGAACAAGTCAGTAAAGAAAACAAAGTTCCAGATGGTAATGCAGTCTATACTCCCCTTTCTGGGAAAAGACAATTCGATGTGCTCCATAGATCTTCAGGATGAGTACTACCATATAAAGATGGACAGGTAGTCCAGAAGATATCTACACATCCAGCTGGGAGCCAGTCATTACCAATTCAGAGCTCTGCCCTTTGGCCTCACTACAGCCCCCAGAGTGTTTACCAAATGCATGGCAGTAGTCATGACTCACCTGAGGCTTCAAGGATTCCGGGTGTTTCCATACTTAGATGACTGGCTCCTGACCAGCACCACTGAGCATCTACTAACCAGGACAAGAGACACCACCATTCATCTCTGCTCAGAACTGGGCATTACTATAAATTTAGAAAAATCTGCCTTGTTGCCATGACAGCATATTAGACAAACGACTAAAAACCACACAATTCAGCATACTGGTAAACTACAAAAAGGCAAGCTGGCTGACACTCCACAGTTTAATTGTAAGCGCTTTCGTTGAGGCACATACCCCATCTTCTTCAGACAACTCAACACAACACAATACATTTAATATATATTACAGTCAATTAATTAAAACCAAGTAAGTTAAAAAAAATCAGTTGGAACAGTATAAATTTAAAGGTACAAGACCCAAAAAATACATAAACTTTAGAATATTGCATATAAAAATATTCTGACTTGACCTTGTGGTTTGTCATGACATACAGTATGTCATGTCACCTCATCTTTGTATAACCTCTAAACACTAAAAGTTAGTATATACTCATAGTAAATGTAAATAGATATATGCTCATAATAAATATTCAATAAATAACTTGATAGATAAAATAACTTTTATAAAATTTATTTTATGTGATATAACATATAGGTGGACACATCCCAACGGGTTCAGTTTATAAGAGACATAAAAAATATATAAAAAAACAGGGAATGTTACAAATCACCTTGAATGCTGTTATGTCCTTTATTCACCTAGAAAGTGCCTTAAGCTTTAAAATGCATTTAATTGAGGCATAGTTGTTTAAACCAGGTGGTATGTGAGCAAAAGTACAACTTTGCCACAAGCTCACTGTCTTGTTTAAGTTCCCATGGGCCTCCTCTCATACTAAATTCAATTTGCTGTATGACAGTTAAAAGAAACTTATGTGTAGGATTATCTAAAATTTGTTTAGCTAGAGCATTTGTGGTTATTTTCCTATGCATACTATATTGGTGTTTGTATATCCCCTGAGTTTTCTTTGTTTTTCCAATATAATATGATGAACATTGTTCACATAATGCCACATAGACTACTCCTTTAGAGTCACAGTTAAGTTTTCCTTTTACTATACAAGTTCTATCCCGAATGGTGTACTTATTACCTGTTTTGATAAGTTTACACTGCTGGCAGCATCCATATTTCCTCATATCCCTTTGTCTCTCTAATAGGCTTTTCAGATTGGGCCCTCTTCTATAAATAAAACGTGGGCCTGCCTCTAGTATGTTATTTAGATCATTATCCTCTAAGATAATAGCCCAATTCTTAACTAGAATGCCTTTTATATTCTTAGCATCCATAGAATAAGTGATAAAAAAAACTATCGCTTATATTGTTGTTCGTATGTGTGTTCCTCTGGTAGTT
Source organism: Protopterus annectens (assembly GCF_019279795.1). Classification (NCBI taxonomy): domain Eukaryota; kingdom Metazoa; phylum Chordata; order Ceratodontiformes; family Protopteridae; genus Protopterus; species Protopterus annectens. The sequence continues at coordinate 1,851,462,038 of NC_056739.1, read as the reverse complement.
TCGACAATAGTCTGCTCATGAGTTTCCTCATAAGTTACCCCATAGCCCTTTTGTACTATGGGTCTAAAATGACCAGAGGTCCTTTTAACATTGTCCTCCTCGAAAATATGGACAAGGAAAGATTCTGGATAGCCTGTCTTTAGAAACCTGTTCTTCAATAATTTGCATTCTAGTAAGTAGTCACTGTCAGCAGAAATCATTCTAGCTGCCCTTACCACTTGTCCTTTCATAACTGCTTTCTTCTGGTGGTAAGGGTGCCTACTTGTAAAGTGTAAAAATGTGTTTGAATAAGTAGGTTTCCGGTATATAATGGTCCTATAACCTACTATTAACTCTATATTTTATTAGCTGTATATCCAAAAAATTGATGGAATCTGTACCTATTTGGAAGGTGAATTAAAAAAAATCTGTTAATTCTGTAATGATTCTAACAAAAGGTTCAACAGCTATATTCTCTCCCTTCCAAATGAAGAACATGTCATCCTGATATCTGGTGTACCATATAATATTATCCTGGAACATCCTGTTATTAAATAATAATGTCCTTTCCCAGTAGGCCATTGCACAATTTGGAAAACTACCCCCACAAAGTGACCCCATCGCCACTCCTGTTTTTTGCAAATAATAGTCTCCGTTGAAGTACATAAAGTTATTAGACAACACAAGCTCAAGTAAGGTCTCAGTAACATAGATATCACTGTTATCTGCGCCTTTCAAATTCAAAAACTCTCTAACCCACTGTATTCCTAACTCATGGTATTATTGTATATGTCTTTTATGTCTACTGTGAGAAAGGTGCAACTGTCATCATACTCTGTTATTGATTCCTTTAAAAAAAAAACTCCACTAATTATGGCAAATCTGTGGTTCGGTTTTAATAAAGGGCTTGAGTTTGTTTTTAATAAATTTTGCACATACGTGACTGATCCCCGCCCGTCAACAATAGGTCTAAAGGGTTATAAAGATTCTTATGCATTTTCGGAGACCCAAAAAGGGTGGGTATTACAGGGGCTGGCATAGTAAAATACTGCAGAATATCAGTACTAATGCTGCCTTTGAGAAACAAATCATTGAGGGTGCTATATATTTTCTTATAAGCACCATTAACTTCATTCAAACTAACATGTTCATAAGTATCACTTTCCAGGTATTCACACATTTTGTTAACATATTCCATTTGATCCATAAACACCAAACCTCCTCCCTTATCAGGTTTCATAACCCTGATTTGACATATTTTTAACAATTGTAAAAAGTCTAGCTCCTCAGGGGTTATGTTTTTTGTTGCGTCTTTTTGTAGTGTTTGTAGCATAACATAGCTCTCAAATCCATTTCACATATCCTCTCAAAAATGGCAAGAGACTCGTGAAGAGGTGGGTTGAACAAGCTAAAAAAACAGCTATTAGGAGAAGAATTACAGCCCATTAAACATGTTAGGTTTAACTTTAGAATGAATAACTTGGTCTATGATAGTTCTAGCTAAATCAGCTTTCCTATCTGGAACAAATGTAAGCCCCTTAGCAAACACATTCTCATTAATGTCTAGTGTAGTGAAATTAAAGATTTTAAAATCCTTCTTGGAACTTACATGAATTTGTAACTTATTTTGTCCACCCTGGATCATCTCCTCCGCCAGTTCTGGAGCCAACGTTGTTGTCCCTGGTTCCTGTTGTTGTGTCTCTGGTTGCATTGATTCCCCGATGCTTCTGAAAACCCTGATTGCTGTTCGTTGTATTTATTAGTTTGCTCTGCTCATTGTTGGGAGCCATTGGCTTGCTGCTGATTGTTTGATTCTTTCACTACGCCACAGGACTGGTGTTTGCGGCTGTGCATTCATGTCACTTAAGGCATTGTCAGGATACTTGTTGCCATCTAATGGGCGTTTGTAAAACTCATTCAGCGGGCCACTCATAGGCTTATTCACTTCCAGGGGTGGGGGATATGCGATTCTCTTTGAATATTCATTGATGTCCCTTGAGATATTTTTTTTTTAGTTTCAATAGCTTTGTTAATAGCAGAATCTATACTTGTGAAGATGCAACCATAATCGTATTTATATCTTAAAAAAATCAGAGTTAGTAGCAATATTGTGCTCAAGAATTTCGAGATCAGTCTACAGTCCATCCATTTGTGCCTCATACTGTTTAATTAAAGCTTCCAAAAATTCCACTTCCTGGCGGTCAAATAACTGAATACTTTCATGGTAAAAAGGAGACTTGTATACCAGACCAACAGGGTAATGCCATTGACGCAACCCTTTTGGAATTATTCTTTTTGAAATACACTCAACAGAAGTATGAAACTTCCAATTGTAACTTCCGGCACTTAAATAACTTTGTATCAAATTCATTTAGATGTACCATAATGGGTGCAATAGAATTCCCATTTCCGATGTTTGTATTACAATTAATGAAAAAAATGAGGAGAGACTCAAATATTCCATCACTGATGGAATAGAGCCGAGTTGTGTACTATTGTGCTCTTCACTCAAAGCTGGCATTTGCAAATTGTGTAAATTACCATGCTCTTCGTTTGATCCCTGTATCCTACTCACAGTTTGAGGACTGCGTATAATTGGATTTAAAGTTCCACTTGAAACTTCGGCATAAGAGAGAGTATGCCCACTCATTCCCGGGTTACTGGTTGTTAACCCAGATGCAGACTTAGTTTCTGCAATGTTCTTTTCCTCGATCTTTTTAGATAATGTGCCCACACGATTAAGAAGCTGCTGCACCAGAGCAGTTAGGTTCACCACGGCGTTTGCCTCGGAGGTTAAATTTGATGAGTTCAAGTTTTGCTGAGAAAACATAGATTGTGAAGGACTACTAGCCCCGCTAGCCATGTAGACAAACAACTTAAAATTACACAATTCGGCAAACTGGTAAACCACAAAAAAAGGCAAGCTGGCTGTTGACACTCCACATACACCAACCTCTTCAGACAACTCAATTCAACACAACACAGTACATTTAATATATATTACAGTAAATTAATTAAAACCAGTTAAGTTAAAAAAAATCAATTAGAACAGTATAAATTTAAAGGTACAAGACCTAAAAAATACATAAACTTTTGAATATTGCATATAAAAACATTTTGACTTGACCTTGGAAAAACAGAAAGAAAACTCAGAGAATATACGAACGCAAATATGTAGTATACATAGGAAAATAACCACAAATGCTCTAGCTCAACATATTTTAGATAATCCTACACATAAGTTTCTTTTTACTGTCATACAGCAAGTTGAATTTAGTATGAGAGGAGGCCCATGGGAACAAACTAGAAGAATTTGAGCTTATGTGGCAAATTCGTACTTTTGCTCACATACCACCTGGTTTAAATGAATATGCCTCAATTAAATATATTTTAAAACTTAAGACACTTTCTAGGTGAATAAAGGACATAACAGCATTCAAGATGATTTGTAACATTCCGTTTTTTTATATATTTTCTGTTTCTTTTATAAACTGAACCTTCTAGGATGTGTCCACTTATGTGTTATATGTTGTCACATATAAATTTTATGTAAGTTATTTTATTTATCTATTGTTATTTATTTATTGAATATTTATTATGAGCATATATCTATTTACATTTACTATGAGTATATACTAACGTTTAGTGTTTCGTGATTGCACAAAGGTGAAGTGACATGACATATTGTATGTCATGGCAAACCTCAAGGTCAAGTCAGAATGTTTTTATATGCAATATTCAAAAGTTTATGTATTTTTTTAGGTCTTGTACCTTTTAAATTTATAATGTTCTAATTGATTTTTTTACTTAATTGGTTTTAATTAATTGACTATAATATATATTAAATGTATTGTGTTGTGTTGAGTTGCCTGATAAAGTTGGGGTCTGTGCCTCAACAAATGCGCTTACAAAATTAGTGTGGAGTGTCAACAGCCAGCTTGCCTTTTTGTGGTTTATCACAGCTTATTACCTTTATAGGGCCATACTTTAACACAAAAGACATAGTGGCAAAACTGCCTCGCAAAAGAGTTCAAACGCTGGGCCATCAGGTGTCAATATTGCTCATGTGGAAAAAAGTGCAAGCAAAAGTTGTCCTCAATGTTCTGGGTTCGATGGCAGTTGCAGTAACACTAGTCCCACTAGCGCGCCTACACATGAGAATATTACAGTGGCTACTTTTCGCTCAGTGGTCCATGCAGGAGTTGTCCATGTTACACAAAATTCTCATTACGAACACCTGCAAGAGGGACCTACAATGGTGACTTCAGTCCACAGACCATTTGTTCTTCCCCAACCGGTAGCTACAGTAACCATGGACGCTTCCCAGATAGGGTAGGGGGGGGGGGCATTATCTGGGCCAGACTGTCCAAGAGACTTGGCAAGAACATGAATACCACTTGCACATCAATGTCCTAGAGATGAGGGCAGTGCTTCTGGCATTGCAAGCATTTCAAACTCTCTTCCAACAGGTACGATTGCAATACAAACCAACATGTCCGTGGTGTGGTACATCAACAAACAAGGCAGAACTGGATCCCTACCCCCTCTGTCGAGAGGCTCAGAGTTTTGGCAATAGGCAATTTCCTCTCAGCGCTTTCTAACTGCAATGCACATCCTGGGGAATTCCAGTGTGATAGCGGACAGGCTAAGCAGGGCGATTCTTATGCCTCATGAGTGGCCCCTCAAACGGGAAATTGCAAACCGAATTTTTCGCAAATGGGGCCAGCCTTGCTGCAACCTCTGCAACATCCATCAACTCCAAATGCAGCAGCTACTTTGTCCTAACCCCCCCTCCAGGGGAGTCACCCCTGGATGCACTTGTTCACGATTGGCTTCCAGGACTACTTTATGCATTTCCCCCATTTCCATTAATGCCCAAATTTCTCCAGAAAGCCATATCGTTGAGTTGCAAGCTGATTCTTATTGCTGCTTACTGGCCTTATCAGATATGGTTCCCCTTTCTATGGCCCCATCTTCAGGAGGAGCCTTGGATCCTGGACCCAGTGCCAGATCTTCAGACTCATCGGTCAGGAACGCTCCACCAATCTCTTCAAAGCCTTAAGCTGATGGCTTGATTACTCCACTTCCCATCTTAGCCAAGCTTCCAGATCTATACCCAGCAGTGTGACACACTCTGGGTTCGTCACACAACAATACAACTAGAAAACTTTATGCAAGCAAATGAAAGAGGTTTTCTTGCTGTGTGCACAAGAACCATATAGATCCTTTTACAGCCCCTTTATCAGCTCTCCTGGAGTTTTTAACAGAAACCTTTAAGCAGGACGCAGTGGCAGCCACGGTACGAGTATAACTAGCTGCTATATCAAACTGCCATGTAGGAGACATAGGATCTAACATAGTGTCCCACAGATTACACTTTCTGCGGGGTACATTCCTTTTAAGACCTCCCATAAGAGAACCACTACCTCCTTGGGATCTAAATTTGGTGTTCTCCTCCTTAATTCTTCCTCCATTCGAACCAGCCTCCTCTTGCCCATTAAAGTTCTTATCTTGGAAGACAATCCTTTTGATAGCCATTACTTTCACTAGGATGGGGTTCAGAACTACAAGCTTTGTTCATCCTCCCTATCTGATTTTCCACAACGACAGAGTGTCGCTCAGGACAAATCCTTCCTTTCTGCCAAAAGTTTGTTCTGAGGCCAGTTTAAATCAGTTTGTTGAGCTACCGATGTTTTTCCCTAATTATTGCAACAAGGCAGAGTATGAGCTTCACCAGTTGGATGTACAATAGGCAGTTATGTTTGTACCTACATAGGACAAAGGAGTTTAGAAAATCTGACCAACTCTGTTTCATTCTCAGAAAACAGAAAAGGAACTTCATTTTAAAAAGTAACCTTATCAGAATGGCTTACAGACACCATTACTTATGCCTATAACTCTCAGAATAAAGAGCTGCTGGAAAAATTAGAGGGCATTCAACTAGAGCAATGTCGACTTCCACTGCCTTTCGAGCAAGGCTCCCTTTGGATTCAGTTTGTGCTGCAGCCAAATGTGTTAACCCACATGCCTTTATCACTCATTACAAAGTAGATGTGGCCTCCTGGAACAAGGCATCCTTTGGTTCCCCTGTTCTGAAGAGTTTATTCCCTTGAGCCACCCGAGTAAGAAGATGCTGAGGACGCTGTCCCAACCATAAAGAATGAAGGCGAGATAGGACAACATAACATAGAGAAGTTATGTACTCACCATAACGTTCCATGTTTGTCCATAATCTTGGCTGTAAGTTCCTGATTCCCTTCATGCCTTAAGAATTATGAGCAGAGGATCTGTTGTAGTAGTTCTATTGGGTTGCATGGTCTAGTGATTAGTTGTCTCAAACGAGATCTGGGTAACTGTCGCTAGGCATCTTGGGATAGTATGTAGCCTTGAGCCAGTGAAAGCTCTCGAGCTTTAGTATACGGCTGAGTCGGAACCAGCCAAACCCAACTATCAAGAATGAAGGCAAGATTATGGACAACAATCATTTGGCCCTTGTGGGCTGTTTCACACTGGAGGAATAAATTAATCTGAAAAGACTCGCTCCGTCCAGATCTGGAGACAACATAGCATAAGAAACATTTGGAAAAGCCATCCAAACCTCAAGATTCTTGTTCCAAAAAGAGACAATCAGGTTTCTGAGGACTTAAATGGAAATGGGAGTCATTCTGACCCCTTCTGCTCTGAAGGTAATTGGATCTATTCACTTCGTTCAATTTGTTCACTTATCTAGGGTTCAGTTCTGGTGCCTTTGAATCCATTCTTCATTCCAGGGCCTGTATCCATGGTGTAGACTTCCTTGTTGGCTTCTGCATCAGGGTTTCCAGATTGGACTAACTCGAATCCAGTCTTGTCAGAGCTGATGGAGTCCTGAAACTGAGGGGTCAGGGTGGTGACCTCAACTCAGGTCTTCAGTCCATTGGGATCAGCTTTCTTGCCTCTGTTGGGATTGTCGACTTTTGGCCCCTCATCTCCGTTCCCTTCATCAGAGAGATTCAGTACTTTGAGCTCAGATCTTCCTCCTGGCATGAGTATCGGCAATCCAAAGGGAGGGTCTGACTTGTTGACTTAACAGAAGTCTGCAGATCATTCTGAGATTAGATCAGCCTTACAGATGTTGGGGAGGATGATTAGTTCCCACAATAGAACCTACAAACAGGCCCCTCTAGAATCGGATCCACCCAGAGAATCCCTTCATGTCTTGCTGACACCTTTATTTCTGGTGTCCAATGGTCAGAACCAAACAGTGAGGCTCAATACCTTCACTCCACAGCAGCTTCAGTCCTCTGAAGTGTTTGATGAAGCCATCTCTGAGATGCTGATAAAGAGGATATGCAAAAGGAAGTACCAGAACTCCCCTTTGGAGTCTTCCACCTCTTATTCTAAGTCAGAAGTTTGAGAAGGTTCTCACTCTCCCCTCCTGAGGATGCCTCATTTGGTGAAGATTTTTAGACCACCCACCAGGACAAGACCATTCTTACTGAGGAATATGGTTTGGCACCATTTAAATCATGGGTGGTAACTCCAGCCAATAAACTTGCAGACCTGGCAAGTCTAGAGGTCGTGGTATTGAGTCAGTTATGCAGCAGTCTCTTAGAAGCTGTACAGGATAGTTCAACTTCAAAGAACAGGAAATGTTGGGCTAACTGCCTAGCAGTGGACTCCATCATTGTGGCAGCAGTTATAAAATGAACTTTTAGTAGACTCTCACTCCACCCCCCTAATAATCTGGGCCGGTTGATAGGCTAAAGGAGTGGGCATAAGCTTCAAACAGTTTTGCACTGAGAGCCTTGAACTATGCCACTCATATGATGAGATTTCTGACCCAGCAAACCATGTCTACTGCAAAGAATCCACTGACAGCTGACACTAGAAAGCAACTGAAGGTCAACCATTGCTATTATTTTGAATATCACCAACTTGTTCATGTACCTCGTGTACAACATGGGGGATGGCATGGCCAGAGTAGTTGTGTTGGGCATTGCTATGAGAAGCCACACATGGTTGTGTCTGAGCCTTTCTGGACAATTTTATGGCTTCTTTCATGAAAGTTTCTTACAACTGCTCATCTTTATTTGATCCCTTAGTGAATGAAAGGGATGCAGAAGTGCAAGCAGGATGATGGGTTTGAAGCCTGTCAAACAACTTGTAGCGGAACCAAAAAGAGCCTCGTTGTCTTTGGTTACTGAAAGTAAAAAAAACGCCAACAGTTCTTTTCACATTCTGACTGGGGTGGCCATGGCAGAGGCAACCCCTACATTCAATGCTAGCCCAGAGGGAGAGGGGAGTTCACAAAGCCAGGGATACCACAACTCTTTTTCTAACAGAAAGCAGCAGTGCCTCTGAAAAGTTGCCCAACTTCTTCACTCTAGACGGTAGGGGGACATCTCTCCCTCCACCCCTATGAGTATCTGACCATCACGCAAGACAAGTGGGTAAGATTAATTGCATCCAAAGGTTGCTACACATTTTCCCTGACAACCCCCACCCCAACCCCACCAGACCATCACCTGACATTCCATTCTGTCAGGTAAAACAGGCTAAAAGAGAAGTCCTCTCCTTAGAAAAAAGATCCATCCAAGCAGACCCACCAGACAGCCAGGGTCAGGATTTTATTCAAGGTTCTTTTTGGTTTCCAAGAAAAGTCAACCTCCAACCACATTTTGATGTAAGCCTTCTAAACAGATTTGTTTGAAAGACCAGCTAACAAGTGCAATCAGTTCTACACTTATTCTGGAGAATGACTGACTACTCCGTAGATCTCCAGGATGCCTGCCTTCACATAAAGATTGGAAAGGATTTGAGATGTTTGTGCTTCCAAATAGAAGCCAATCATTATTACAGGGTCTTGCCATTTAGTCTCACCACAACCCCTGGCGAGGTCACTAAATGCATGGCCATTGTAGCAGGCCATCTACAACTACTAGGATTCCGGATTTTCCCATAACTGGACAATTGGCTTCTAGCTGCCCTCTTGATAGAGTCCCTGAACCAAAACCAAAATTAACTTTTCAGTCTCTGCACCTTCCTAGAGATATCAGTCAACATTCAAACATCAAACCTGATACCTCCCCAGACCATTGCATTCTTAGGATGCCATTTTGATGGTTCTTCCACAAGAAATAGTCCAGTTTCTGACCGCAGCAAAATTAGTCGTCATCTCTTCTCAGTCCCACCCTTCCGGCAGCTCTGATCATGTGACTACTTGGTGTTATGGCCTCCACTATTCTAATGGTTCACTTTGCTTTCTTTTATAGGCTCACTGGTGCTAATGTCTACAACCTGTATCCAACATCACCATCATCATCATCACAGATTCTTGCAGAGCCCATCCAAAGTAGTGGCTCAGATCACCTGTAGTACATGAGGGAAAACCGTTTGTGAAACCAGACCTGAGGACTATGGCAATCACAAACACATCCTACCTGAGGTGGAGGGCCTTTGTGAAGGGAGACTAGTCAAAGATTAGTGCTCAGACTTGGATGGTATGTTTCACATATCCTCGTGCCGAGGCAGTTCTCCGTATGTGTAATCCTCGTTTAGACAGTATGACTGTAGTTTGGTACATCAGCAAGCAGGGAGGAACCGAATCGTACCCATTATGTCAAGAAGCAGAGCGAGTATGGCAGGATGACCTCATACTACTTTCTTGTACTGACGCACATCCCCAGAGTTTTCAGCTGTCTAGCAGACAGGCGGAGCACGTCTCTCTTTACACCTCAGGAGTGCTCCTTCAATCCAACAGTGGACAACCAGATTTGTCATCATTGGAGCTCCATTTGTTACGATCTCTTCACCTGTCCCCACAATAACCAATGCAGTAAATTTGCTCTGATTTTCCCACCAGGATGGTTACCCAGAGATTCTCTGACTCACCAATGACCTCCATGGTTGCTTTATGTCTATCCACTTCAATTAATTACCAGGTTCATTCAGAAAACAATAAGGTGTGAGGCAACAGTCATCCTAATAGCCCTCTTTTAGCCCAGGCAGATCTGGTTCCGTCATCTAAAGTCATATCTTCTGAAGTCTCTCTAGCTTCATGATCCCATTCTGGATCTAGTTGCTCATCTCTCTGGCAAGCCTTACCTGGCCATCCTGAATCTAAAGCTTGCTACTTGTTTTCCTCTGCTCCCATGATGGCCTGTCATCTCTATCTCACTGAAGAGGTAATCAAAATACGTCTGGCTTCTTAGGATGATCTTGTGAGTGAAGTGTTTTGTTATCTGGACAGATAGGCATACCATGGTCCTTTTCTTTGCATCAGTATCAGACATTTTCAGATTACAGTTTATTTTTCAGGTGGGTTATAGTTTTTCTACTATTAGGGTTCAGTTTACAGCCATATCTTGATTCTATGTTGGTTTTAAGACCATTTACTAGTTTCACATATGTTAAGCAAGGGATTCATGAAAGGAGTCTTCCTAGTCAGAACTCCTATAAAAGGTTCTGTACCACTTTAGGATAGGAATATAGTTGTGGAAGCTCTGCCTATGCCCCATTTGAGTCTACTTCCACTGCTCAGCTGAAATTCCTTTCTGAAAGTCACTGTTTTTGGTAGCCGTCATATCCGTCAGGAGAATATCAGAGCTGCAGACCTTATCCTTTTCCTTTCCCCAAATCATTTTTTACAAAGTAAAAGGGGGTCTCCTAGGATGAATCTTGCCTTTATTCCAAAAGTAACTACTGACTCAAATTTGTCTAACCTCTTCATTTGACTGTTTTCTTTCCAAATTACTTTAACAAGGGTGAATGCATTGTGCATATCTTGTGTGTGTGCTGACAGCTACATTTTTACCTTCACAAAACTGGAACTTTTTGGAGAGATGCACAACTAATCATTTCCTTTGTTCCTAATATGTTGGGTCAAACGCTTTCCAAAGTTACCATTTCTAGATGGCTGTCAGATTGTATCACATTTATTTATTCTAACTAGAAAAGACTACATCAAGTAAACCTAATACCCACACCAAAAGAGCCATGGCTACTTCCACTCCTTCTTTAGGTCTTCTTCAGTGAAATATGATTGTGATCTTGCCACTTGGTCCTCCATGCATAACTACAAGTCGGATTGTCTGTCCAGAGCCAGAGCTTCATTTGTCTGTACCATTCAAAAAGGCCTTCTGTTATGAGGCCACCCATGAGGTTTGTAGCTGAAGATTCTGACCCATACGTCTGATCAGATGGATTGAATGAATAGGATATGAAAGTTATGGTCTTACCATAAAGACAGATCATTCCATTTATGTCCATCAAATAAGACAACCCTCCCACTTTCCCCCGTCCTTTTCTAAGACCTAAAGAATTGTCTATTTCTCCTAGGGCTTTAACTCTGTCCATTTCTCACACTTGCTTTTCAGGCATCATTCGAGATTTGAGGTAATTCCTGAGACAAATACATTGTAAAAGGGAAAGTTTTGAAGGGCTCAAGGCTGGGGCACTGTTGTTGCCATATTCTGATCTAGCAAATGGCTCAAAGGGGACCATATGTCGTATCAGATGGATGGGTGAAAGGTTCAATCATTATGGTAAGTACATAACTTTTATTTTCCTTCACACTTCATCATATTTGCTGTTCTCATCTGTGCTGTCAGACAGGCTCTTAACTTAGATCACCACACTGGGTGAACTGGCCCCTACCTAGTCAAAGCAGGTCTTTTTTTTGTATATGTTTTTTAAAGTTTAGAAAGGAAAAGTTTAATTCCCACCAAGTCTTTTGGGTTTCTAATACCATGACCGGAATAGACCTCATTCCTAAGTTGAAGTATGACTTGAAGTTCATGAAATTATTATTTCAGTCTTTGTTTGCCAGAAGTGCTCTTCGTGGCACCCACAGTGTATGTAAGACACTGTAATCGCTGGAGGTAGTAATTTCAATGATCATATGCTACTTTTGTACCCGCAGTGGTGGTGCTGCGGTAGCGTTGTCGCCTCACAGTAAGACGCTGCCCGGTTCGATTCTCAGCTAGACCGTCTTCTGCGTGAAGACATGCGTGAATGGGCGTACCTTTGTTGAAGGTTGTGCGTCAGGCCTGGCAAGCCGGTACGTAAAAATCAACTGCCAATCATTAGCGGACCGGAGTTCCACTGTGGTGACACCTAACCGGGAAAAGCCGAAAGACACAAATATGCTACTTTTGTCTTCTTTTCATGGACTGCTGTATCTGTTTTTCTCAGGTCTATTTTTGAGCTGTTGGTAATGGGTGATCCCATGTGATATAAACTTCATAATTCTCTATAATGCTCTGTGGCTGATGTTTCCAATCCTTCTGAGCTACTTCAGTGTTGTAATGTTGGCATAATTCCCTTTGCAACAGTCTTGCCACGTTGTTATGCCTTTCTGTATACAGGCCCTCTGCTATTTGTATATCGCACCCAGCAATAGGATGTGCGACTTGTTTCCAATTCTGTTTTACAGAACCTACATTTGTCTGTTTCTCCCACATGTTCAATAGACTTTTGTAAACTAATTTATACATAGTCTACTATCCTGGGCTGCTAATATTAACCTTGCATACATCTTTTGGTTTAAATTCACCTCTCCTTAACCATTCCTGTGTCTGATCCTGATCAGCATGAGATTGTTCAAGGAGTTGTCTGTATTTGCAATTATACTTATCCCTTTTCCACATTTCTTGCCTTTTTACCTGATCTTTCTCCTTATATTCCTCCTTTTGTTTTTGGGACATTCATCTGCTGACTAATTCTGGTTTGATTTCCACGTCCACTTGACACCGATATGTTTCTGCTAAAATAAGTTGGGAATTCATCTTAGATTTCTTTCAGAATGTTTGGATTTGATGAGGTCAGCAGATATGTATGCAGTCGTCCGTCTGCAGAGCTGTACATGTAATCAATTTTGAGAAGGCCCATACCTCCTCCAGAATGAGGGATATATAATCTTGGTCTGCACTGAAGTTTTTATGTATGATTTGATCAGCATTAAATATTTTTCTGGTTTTCCTGTCTAACTGATCCAGTATCTTTTGGGGCCAGTCACCCCAAAACTGTAAGAGCAGGAAGAGCAAATTGGTTTATAGCTTGAACTTTGTCCCTAGATGCCAGGGTTGTTTTCAGTATTAATTTTAGTCTTCTAAAATATTCTTTACTGAGTATTGTTCACATTTGTTCACATTCTCTTGCTGATCCTTCATCAGTTCCTAAATATTTATACACTTCTTCCTGCTCAAGTTCCTTTATGTCACAGTCCTGTCAGACTGATATTTTCACGGTGCTTTAGCTTTCCTACTTTAAAGGTTGATTTTACATTATCGAGACAAAATGACATTCTTATTTCATCTCAGAAGTTTTGACCACTTCCAGTTGTGCTTTCAGCTTCTCTTCCAGTTTTAAATCATCCACAAAAAGAAGTCTTTATACTTTTTTGTTTCCTGGGAGCCAAATTGTAACCATGACTTAATCTGTTAAGTTGACGTCTTAATGGGTTAAGGGCAAGACAAAAGAGTAGTTGTGGCAGAGTCATTCTGGAAATATCCCCTTTTGAATTTTTATCCCTGGGATGATAATGTGTCTTCTATTATGGCTTAGCTGCAAATTGGTTTGCCACTGTTTCATGATCACTGTAATGTAATTGGTCATTGTAGTGTGTATCTTATAAATCTGTAAGCACTCCTTTATCCGTGGATGTGGGATGCTGTCAAATGCTTTGTTGTAATCTGTCCGTGTCATGCTTAGATTCTTCCCCTTTTTACAATTTTCCATTATGACTGTATTTAACAAGAGATTATCCTTTGTTCCATAAGACTTTCTTTTGTCACACATTTGTTCTGTTGTCATGATTGTGTTTTCTTCAAAATTACTATAAGCTGTCAGTATCAATTCCAGTATATAGTTTATACATCGTCGTAAGGCAAGTTATTTATCTATCGTATTTGGGATAGGTTGCTGGTTCACGCTTAAGGGGGGAATATCATTTTTCTTGTTAACCAGGTTGATGTCTGTTTGGGGTATGCATATAAGTAGTTCTTACTTGGGGCTTAATCTTTATGCAACGATAATGCTTTCAGCCAGAAGTCAGGTACTGCATCTGGACCTGAGGTTTTCCAATTAGGGGCTTTTCTTAATTTTATTTCAATTTCTCTGTCCATTACTTTACTTTATCCCATTTCATATACTGTACATTTGAACTTCTCAATATTTCTTTTACTTCTATCCATTCAGCATCTTTATGTTCCACAGGGTCTTCATAGATATTTCTCCAAAATGCATCTATTTCTTCTTTTTGGTAGTGTTTCTATTCCTTTAGCTTTGTTTCCCAATTCTCTAGCAAATATTTTTAGGATCATCAATAAATTGCTTAATGTTAAGTTGTCAATCTCGCCTTCATTCTTGCTTGATGGGTTCGGAGCCGATCCCTCGGCTCCGATTCGGCACTTGCTAAGCTCGAGAGTCACTTTTACCAGCTCGAGGCAGCCCCATATCCCATGATGCAAGGCGGTAAGTACCCAGATCTCGTTTGCCGCTTCGCTTAGGAGGTCTTCTTTTTACCAGCTCCTGGTAAGTTGTTCACTTTTGTGAGATTTAAGCCCCTTTTAGTAAAAAAAACTTTTTATTGATAGTTTTAAGTTCCTTTTCTGACAGAAATTCCCTGTCTCCTTTAATTTTTTGTTAGTCAATCTTTTCCTTTTCCCATCCCCCCCCTGTTAGGGTGTGTGTGTTGGTTTTATAGAATACCTTTTGGTATTTTATTTAAGTTAATTTTGACTGGTGTGTGTGTGTGTGTGTGTGTTTTCAGCACCATGTCAAAGGAGAGGGTCTCAGGTTTTAAGAAGTGTGACTCGTGCTGTCAGAAGATGTCTCTGACAGACGGTCACACTTCTTGCCTGTATTGTCTGGGCCCTCTTCACCTGCAGGACTCCTGTGCTATTTGTCACTCCTTCAGCCAGAGAGTCCTGCAGGAGAGACGTAATAAACTGATTCTTAGGGGCCTTCTTAAGCCGGAGGGCTCTCCGGCTAAGTCGGCTCCACCAAAATCAGTAAAACCTTCCAAGGCCCAGGCTTCTGTTTCTAAGCCTGCGGCCTCGGCTCCGACTCGTACTGAGTCGACATCGGCTCCGGCTGGAGCCGATTCTGGCTTGACAAAGCTTTCGGCACCGATGGCTATCGGTGCCGAATCTGTATTGACCACTTCGATGTCGGCTCCGATCGGTTCCGACACCCATGTGGCACAGGCATCGGTGTCGGCTCCGATCGGCTCCGACACCGTTACTTTGGTGGCTGTATCGGCTCCGGCTGGAGCCGATACATCGAGGCTTCCTGTCGGCTCCGAGAAGTCGGCTCCGACAGGATCTATAGTATCGGCTCCGATGGTTCATTCCACGAAGAGGTCGTGGTCTCCTTTCTTGTAGCCGTTACTTTCGGCCGGCTTCACCTCTTCTATCGGAACGGAGCCATCGGAGCCGATCTTCAAGGTCATCCAGGTTGTCAGATCATGACCTAGAGAGAGTGGTCAGTAGATTACTCAAGTCACAGGTACTGGCCCAAATGTTACACAGTCCGTCTCAACAGACGACTGTTGGTCCACACCCCGTTACAGTTCCTCCTTCAACTCTACCCCAGAGCTTGGAGTTGGAGTCTTCGAATGGTTACTGCCACGGCCGGAGGACGGATACCCCTTCTGTTCCTTCAGCCTCTACTCTTATCTCCTCTTGAGACCTTCCTTAGAGGGATTCGTGGTCGGGCTTCCATGGTCTCCTCCGAGGGATGAGTGGCATCGGACCCTTGTCCGAGCTCTTCCCCTTGGAGCCTCGGCCTTGGTGAGCTCGGCTCCGACATCTGCCTCGGAGGCTTCCCTTCGGTGGTCCCTGGAGTTCCTAACTCTTGGAGCGGGTTCTCTCGGACCTGCCTGGGAGGGGAGCATCTGAGGTGATGAAGAGTGTACTGGCCACTGGTATCAGTCAGCAGTCTGTTCCCGTAGCTCCTCCCTCCATAGTACCTGTTGACATCTCTGCCACTTCTCTTGCTACAGGACCCAGAGATCCTCCGCCTCAGGTTTCCCCATTGGAATTTCCCCCTCTTCCGAGGATTCTCCTGATGTTTGGAGATCCTCCTAGGAAGAGGACTTGTAAGAGGAAGCATGTAGACTCCCCGAGTCTGTCACTGATACTGACTTTGATGAGTCAGAGGGATCCCCTAGATCCCCTCTGAGGATGTCTCCTTCTCAGACATCCTAGAACTTCTGAAACAGAGGGAAACTGGCCCACCAACAATCCCTCTGAGGATGAGTCAGTATACCTAGAGGCGTTTGGATCTCGGCCCTCCACCTCCTGGGTGTCTCCACCTTCGACCCCTTATGCAGGTTATTGCACGAAGGCGTGGGCAGCTCCTGACTCTGTAGAGCCAGTCCCTAGGAGGCCTTCAAAATTTATCACTGCCCGGTGACAAACAATTCCTTACCAAGGGTGTCCCGCTGATGCCATGGTGGTGGCTGCGGCCACCAAAAGGAACTTGCAGATCCTTCCGTGCCCGTCCATCCTCCTAATAAGGACTCTAGGACCATGGATAGGTACGTAAGCGGATGTTTTCCTCAGCGACCTTTGCTATGCGTTGCTGAATTATCTATGTCACTTCACCAGACTCCAGAGAGATATCCTGAAGGAGCTGGGAGAAGTAGTTCAGGATCCTACAGCTGCAGGGCTCAAGAAAAATTGCTTCGCAGCTAGGAACCCTCAATTCCATTGCTAACTCCTCCATGCGGCTAATATCTTATGCTGCGGATGGAGCCGGTAGAGCCGCAGGCACAGGTGTGGCTCTTAGACGCCAAGCCTGGATGCGGCTATGTGATTTTTCGGATCCCTTTAAGGCGTCCTTCACAAATTCTCCCTTTGATGGGTCAGCTTTCTTTGGCCCTCAGGTGAAGGAAACCTTGACCAGGTGCGAGCAGGACGGCAAGACTCTTTCTGCTGTTGGAGTCCGTTTTTCCACCCCTTCTAGGCCTTATCCCAAAGGACAGAAGGGTGGAAAGATGTGGTTCCGTAAATCCCAAGGAGTCATGCCGGATTCACGTGGTCAGTTTACCCCTAGAGGCAGAGGGGGTAACAACAACAGACGCCGCTCTAGAGGCAGAGGGGGTCCGAAGAACCAGGGAAACAGGGAGCCTCTCTCTGACGAGCCCTTTCAGCATCCCTGAGGTGTTGCCCGGCTGTCCCTCCTTGGAGGCAGTCGGGGGAAGATTATCACTGTACCCGGAAGCCTGGCATTCCCTCACTCAAGACAGATGGGTACAGTCGATCATATCCAAGGGTTACATAATTCCTTTCGAGGAAAGTCCCTTCCCCTCAAGTTCCCTTCCAGATGTACCACCCGGTCTAAGGGAGATTGCAGAGTCAGAAATCGCAAAACTACTGCAAAAAAGAGCCATTCAGCCAGTTACAATAGACCATTCAGAGCCCGGAATCTACTCAAGGTACTTTTTGGTCCCCAAAAAGACGGGAGACTGGAGACCAATATTGGATCTCAGCAGACTCAACAAGTCTGTCAGGAAGACAAGATTCCGAATGGTCACTCTTCAGTCAATTCTGCCCTTCTTACAGAAGGACAACTGGATGTGCTCAATAGATCTTCAGGATGCGTACTATCACATCAAAATTCACAGACGCTCCAGGAGATTTCTCCGCCGGCTGGGGTCCAGTCACTTCCAGTTCAGAGCCCTGCCCTTTGGTCTCACTACAGCCCCAGAGTGTTCACCAAATGCATGGCAGTGGTCACGGCTCACCTGAGACGCCAAGGATTCCAGGTGTTTCCTGGTATCTCGACGACTGGCTCCTGTCAGCCACCACCAGGCATCAGCTTATACAAGCCAGGGATTACACAATAGACCTTTGTTCTCATTTAGGCATCTCAATCAACTTGAAAAGTCATCCTTATCGCCCTGCCAGTCTATTACCTTCATAGGCAAACTTAAACACTGTTCGGATGTCAGCTACCCTTACAGAACAAAGAGTTTCAGACATTCAGACTCATGTCAGGATCATTCTGGCCAACAAGAAAATACAGGCCAGAATGGTTCTAAAGTATTAGGTCTCATGGCTGCGGCCATTACTCTTCTTCCTGGCTCGATTCTACATGCCTTCTTCAGTGGATGCTGTTCACACAGTGGTCATACCAGCAACTTCCAATGCGTCACCAGATTCTGGTGACACAGACATGCAAAGAGCATCTTGCTTGGTGGATCACATCGTCTCAGGTTCACCAAGGCAGGTGCTTTGTACCTCCGTCCCCGATAGCCACTGTCACCACGGATGCCTCCCTGATCGCGTGGGGGTCATTATCAGGGCAGGATGGTTCATGGGACGTGGCAACCGTTCGAGTACCATCTGCACATAAATGTCCTGGAGATGAGAGCAGTGCTTTTAACGTTGCAAGCCCTGAACGACTTTCTTCCCGTAGGGACAATTGCAGTCCAAACAGACAACATGTCTGTAGTTTGGTATATCAACAAACAGGGCGGAACCAAGTCCTACCCTTGTGTCGAGAAGCGCTCAGACTTTGGCAATGGGCGATCTCCTCTCATCGGTTTCTGGTAGCAACGCATATCCCTGGGAAAACCAACATTATAGCGGACAGATTGAGCAGAGCTATCCTCATGCCTCACGAGTGGTCTCTCAAACAATCTATAGCGGAAGAGATTTTTCTGGAATGGGGTCGTCCATGCTGCGATCTTTTGCTACTCCCTAAACAGCAAATGTCCAGACTTCTTCAGCCTCTTCCTCTATCAGGCCATCCCCCCAGAGACGCTCTGACCCAGGATTGGCCCCAGGGACTTCTTTATGCCTTCCCTCCGTTTCCTCTGATCCCTCAGGTGATCCAGAAAGCTACCGCTTTGAGAGCCAAATTGATTCTCATTGCCCTTACTGGCCTCGACAAGTTTGGTTCCCGTTCCTCCATCATCACCTTTTGGTGCAGCCGTAGCATCTGGACCCAGTGCCAGATCTTCTGATTCACCAATCCGGTCAGCTGCACCGGTCAATCCCTTCTCTCAACCTCACAGCATGGTTGCTCCACTTCCTTCCTTAGCCAGGCTTCCTTTGATCTCTAACCCAGTTAGAGACATCATAGTAGCTTCACTAAAATCCTCTACCAGGAGGATTTACACAAGCAAATGGAACGTTTCTCTTATTGGGCTAAGGCCCAAAATATTGATCCTTTTACTGCCCTGTTCAGGCAGTTCTGGACTTCTTAGCAGAGATTTTTCATGCAGGCTCCTCTTCTTCCACAGTCAGAGTTCAATTGGCTGCTATTTCCAATTTTCATGTCGGGATAGCAGATCATAATATTATGTCCCATAGGCTCTGCAGGGCCTTCTTGAAAGGAATTTTCCTACTAAACCTCCAATCAGGAATCCTCCTCCTCAGTGGGATCTAAATTTAGTGCTGACATCCTTGATTCTTCCCCCTTGAGCCAGCTGTTTCTTGTTCCCTGAAATATCTTTCTTGGAAAACGTTATTTCAGTGGCTATTACATCTGCCAGGAGGGTGTCTGAACTTCATGCTCTTTCAGTTCGACCCCCTATTTGGTTTTCACAAAGACAGAGTATCCTTGAGAACTAACCCACCCTCTTTACCTAAGGTCGCTTCAAAGAACAATTTCAATCAATCCATTGATCTCCCGGTATTTTTCCCTAACTATTCAGATAGAGCTGAACAAAAGCTACATTATCTTGCCGTCGATCGTCAACTTCACTATTATTTGCACACAACAAAAAATTTAGAAAATCTGATCAACTTTTGTTTCCTATGCGGATAATAAAAAAGGCCTTCCTGTTTCTAAAGTGACTTTGTCAGATGGCTTTCTTCGGTCATCTCTGAAATTTATCGCTCAGGGGAAAACAGCTGTGCTCAAAACCGAAAGCACATTCAACTAGGAGCTTAGCTACTTCTACAGCTTTTCAAGCTAGACTTCCTTTGGACACTATTTGTGCAGCGGCCACTTGGGCTACTCCTCACACTTTTGTTTCCCATTACAAATTGGACTTGGCCTCCAGGGACAGAGCCAGTTTTGGCTCTACAGTCCTCAAGAGTTTGTTCCATTGAGCCACCCAGGATAGAGGTGCTAGGGGCTGGTCCCATCAAGCAAGAATGAAGGCGACATTGACAACTTAACATTATGATGTTATCTACCTACCATAACGCTCCATGTTAGTTGTCTTCTCGCCTTCTTTCTTGCGACCCTCCTTCCCCCTGGCCTGGATAGACCTTGTATAAGAAACTATTATGCTAAAGACCATTCAGACCTGGTCCTTTTTCCTTCTGTAAGTTTCTTCTTCCTTTGGGAAGTATTTTATGCTTGGTGCTATTGCCCTTTGTCAACAAACGAGATCTGGGTACTTACCGCCTTGCATCATGGGATATGGGGCTGCCTCGAGCTGGTAAAAGTGACTCTCGAGCTTAGCAAGTGCCGAATCGGAGCCGAGGGATCGGCTCCGAACCCATCAAGCAAGAAAGAAGGCGAGAGAAGACAACTAACATGGAACGTTATGGTAGGTACATAACTTCTTATTTTGTACTGTTTCTTTATATTTGTCTGCATATCTTCAAAGTTTTTTTCTGACACTGCTATCTTTAGTTTATTTGCAATAGTGTACAATGAATCCTGGTCTGTTCCAATACTGTGCATTGCTTTTATCATGCCTACTTTTTTTGTTGATCTCTTCCCTCTTCTGTACTCTTCTAACAGTGACACTTCTTGTCTTAATTTCTTTATAGTTTTCTCTGATACTTCCATGATGGCATTTGATTTCTTCACTTCCTTTCTCTTATTGCTGTGTACTTTTGTGGTAAGACTTTGTATGTTATTAATTTAGCTGTACAGTATTTTATTCTATTTAATTTTGCTATATTATATCAATTTCTGTTAATAGTCTTGACTCCTGTGTTCATTTGTTTTATCAGACTTTTGAAGTTTGGGTCTTATTGACTTTCTGTAATCTATTTCTTTCATCAATCTTGATATGTCTGTCCATCATCTCTATTAAATCAAGCAACTCTTCTCTTTGATATTTTTCTTTTAAACTAAGGATACATTCTTTAGTCTCCATTTCCTGCAGGCATTCTACAGAAAGTTCTAGAACATCTTCCTAAGACGTATTCTGTACAGCTCCATCCTGTGTCATCCATTGATCTTTTGTATAGGAACTCACTGGAGTATTACACCACAATATTGACTGCATCAGAGTTGCCACAGTTTCCTGTTCCTTCTGTTTCTGAGCAACACCAACTGAATGTTTGTACTTGTTTCCTGCTGAAGCCTCCAGGGTATCTTCATGCGGCATCTGCTCAGATACTTTCCCATTCCATCTGTTTCTCCTTAATTTCAGGACTCTGTGTTCCATCATGTGATGTTACCAGTGTTGGATTTTCTACACTAAATCCTTCACTTCACAGGTAATCCGTGACTTCAGTTACTATTTTCTTTAACTTCTCCATTACTAATCCTCTTTTCTACTTTCCCCCTTTCTTTTTTTTTTTGTGTTGTAAAATTTTCCATATCTGGATGCCTTTGTCTCTATTTCTCTTCAAATATCTTTGGTGCTGCATTTTTTTGTATTGATTAGTTTTGCTTTCTCCTTTGCATAAATATTGCACCATATTAAATTTATTTTTCTTTCTCATGTCCATATTTCTTTTCCATATGTGACATAACCTGCGTTAGACTTTCTACACTAAATCCTTCACTTGG